>NC_068938.1:122332053-122627976 GCF_016801865.2 Culex pipiens pallens
GGAATTAACACCCACTCGTAGAGTGGCCCAAAAAACGCAGCTCGCACGCACTTACGTGACCGGTTCAGACGCTCCACAGGTAGCCACGCACGTCGAGGTAGGTTCCCCGAGCACCTCACACACGCACAGACGGCAACAGAACCTTGCCGAACTCCAATCAGCTTCAGGTGCTTGCGCAATCAAGCCCAACTGAACGCACAAACCCAAACACTCGTCAAATCTCCCAACACTCGCCCACACTCCCAACACTTGCCAGAACACCTTTCCCAGCTACTTCTGCTCTTAGCAGATCAACACAACTCTTCACGGCTTGGCCACTTGCGAAATCAAGTGAGCCAATGCCAACTTTTCGGCCAGCAACACACAGCAGAATCACCTGCTCAGCTCGGTCACTTCTGCACGCAGTCCGCGACGGAATCGAATTCGGATCTTGTACGAAAAACGGATTGTAATTGGGAACGGTTTTTATTTCGCACAACTATTAAAAATCACAACTTTTGGGGGGATAAACGCGACGCGAAGTTGCTTTGACCGTGGTTTATTGGGATCTGATTCTAGGGGGTTTTGTTGCTCTGATCGGAACCTATCGCGACTTCTACTGCTGACCACTACAGGCTCAGAAATTTTCGTATTTTGTTTCCTACGCAAATTCTACTGCAGTTATCGTGACGATCTCGCGAGAGTAGATAACAATTTCGCTCGCGATGATCATTTCAATGATGGTTAGGTTAGGATAGTTCACAAGATCGAAGTACA
The DNA here is from genome assembly GCF_016801865.2 of Culex pipiens pallens. Taxonomy (NCBI): domain Eukaryota; kingdom Metazoa; phylum Arthropoda; class Insecta; order Diptera; family Culicidae; genus Culex; species Culex pipiens. The sequence goes on from NC_068938.1 coordinate 122,332,810, forward strand.
ATTATTTTTACATTTAAATTAGTTGTTAGTTTTAAATCTAGGGTTAGTTAACATATTATACATTCCGGCCACCTTGAAATGGCTCGGCTATTTCAACACACTATTTACAATATGTACAAAACTAATTCTAAAACTAACACAAAAAATCAATCACTCCTCTCTTCACAATCAAACATCAAAAACACTCTCTTCACAATCATACAACCATGCTTCTCCATCGCTCCTTCGCCGACCTTGATCGGACTCGACTCGGCTCGGCTGGCGATCGGGAAACTTCGGGTGAGCCAGCACGTGACTCTTCGGCTGCATCTGGCATGTCCGCTGACAGGCCATGTGACTTCTCGGCTCGATGTGGGTGGTGAGGCGGAGTCACGAATGCAGTTTGGGGGTGGTGAAGAAGTGGTGCCAGAAATCCAATTTCGTCAACATCTGGCAGAGAAAAAGACCCGGTAGATCGGACGCGAAAAAGTAAAGGATTGGAACCGCAATTACCTGCGAGATTCCCACGAAGGCATCGAGCAATTTCGGCGTGCTCTACCAGGGTCAAAAAACTGCGACGAACTGGATCGTTGACTCGCTGGGCACCATCTTCTTCGACATCTGGAGAGGAAAAGACCCGGTAGATCGAACGCGACAAATAAGGGGATTGGAACCGCAATTACCTGCGAGATTCCCACGAAGGCATCGAGCAAATTTCGGCGTGCTCTACCAGGGTCGGATGAACGGCTTACACGGCGGATGTCGACAAACAGCAAAACGATGACAAACGACGTACTTCTTCTTCTTCGGCTTAGGCATCTGGGAGTGGAAAAGACCCGGTAGATCGAACGACACAAAATAGGGGATTGGAACCGCAATTACCTGCGAGATTCCCACGAAGACATCGAGCAAATTTTGGCGTGCTCTACCGGGTTCAGTTACTGCAAGCTGGATCAAGCTGCTGCTCCGACTCGGCCGGAACTGGCAGGAGTGCGATCTTGGCGACCGGCCTGACGACGGCTTCTGACGATGCTGTTTTAAGGGTGACGACGCGTACAACGCCGTCTTTGCCGGGATGGACGTGGGTGATTCGGCCTAGCGGCCACTGCGTCGGTGGCAGGTTGTCGTCTTTGATCAGCACAACTCGTCCTGGTACGATCGTGACGGGATTCTTGCAGCCCTTGACTGCGCGCGACTGGAGCTGTTGCAGATACTCAGGATACCATCTCGACCAGATTCTCTGGAAACGCTTCTGTGTCAGCTCCCAGTGCGACAAACGATTGTCCGGAACATCGGCCAGGTTAAGTTCTTCAACAGCTTGCAGGTTCGTGCCGACCAGGAAGTGGCCTGGTGTCAGGACCTCTAGGTCCGAGGGATCGCTTGGGATTGGCACGAGGGGTCGGGAGTTCAAGCACATCTCGATCTGGGTTAGTAGAGTGCTCATGTCCTCGTAACTCACGTTGGTGTTGCCGATCTCACGTAACAGGTGGTGCTTCGCTGACTTGACGGCTGCTTCCCACAGTCCGCCAAAGTGTGGAGCACGCGGTGGGATGAAATTCCAGGTTATCTCGTTTGCAGCGCAGTAATCGAGAATCGACTTCCGGCTTTCTTGATCGGTTTTCAGCATGCTGTAGACCTTGCGGAGCTCGTTGGATGCGCCCTTGAACGCTGTTCCGTTGTCGCTGTGGATCTCCTTCGGTCTTCCACGGCGTGCGACAAAACGACGAAGTGCGGACAGAAAAGCTTGGGTGGATAGGTCCGACACTAGTTCAATGTGCACAGCACGTGTTGCGAAACACACGAAAATAGCGACATACGCTTTGGTTGGAGCTCGGTTTCGGATGGGCGACTTGATGTAGAAAGGTCCACAATAATCTACACCGCTTACAGCAAACGGTCTGGTAGGGGTGACACGTGAGGTTGGCAAATCGGCGATGCTCTGCTTCACTAAGGTTGGCTTGTTCTGGAAACATTCTTTGCAGAGATGGTAGGTTTGGCGGACCAGATTCCGGCCACCGATGATCCAGAACTTCTGGCGAATCGTAGCGAGCATCAGCTGGGGGCCAGCGTGCAACAAATCAACGTGGTACGATTTCGCCAACAGGATGGAAAGCGGATGCTTCGCCAACAGCACGATCGGGTGCTTTACTTCATCAGGAACTGCAGCATTGCTGAGTCTTCCGCCGACTCGAATGAGTCCGTCACCGTGCAGGATCGGGTTGAGCCACTTCAGCGGCGACGACGGTGATACTCGTTCCTTGGAGACCAGGTCGGCAGCATCTTCTGCAAACATGTCTCGCTGGGCTACACGGCACAGAGCGATCTCAGCGTCACGCAGCTCGGCGGCAGTGAGAATTTCGGGACGCTCTGGCTTCTCCTTGTTGGATACAGCTTTCAGGATACGGAAGTATCTTCTCCAGTAAGCGACAGCACGACGTAGGTGGAAATACTCGGAAAAACGGCTGAACAGCTCATCGGAGAACTTCGGATCGGCAGCGGTGATCAGCATCACGGCGGCCTTGCTTCTTGCTCCAGGTAGAGTAGCAGGATCGACATCAGGAATCACAGAGCGTGGCCAGTGTTCACGGGACTTGGACAGGTACTCCGGGCCAAACCACCACAGCAAACAGTTGACAAGCTCGATGGGGCTCAGGCCACGGGAAAGGACGTCGGCTGGGTTACAGATTCCGGGAACATGTCGCCAGCGTCTCACGTCGGTTTCGGCTTGGATCCGTGCTACTCGGTTCGCCACAAATGTCTTCCAACGGGCTGGTGGGGACTGCAACCACTGCAGTACGATCATCGAGTCTGTATGGAAGAACACTTCTACCGGCTTCTTGATGGCTTTCACCACCTTCTTGTACAGCTTCACGGACAGTTCAGCTCCACACAACTCAAGATCGGCGATGGATTGGAGCTTGGACAGCGGAGCGACCTTGGATCTCGACGCCAACAGTCTCACTTGGATACCTTTGACCGTCTCACAGCGCACGTAACAGTTGGCTCCGTAGGCTTTCTCCGACGCATCAGAGTAGAAGTGCAGCTCGACGGACATGGCGGTTGGCAGGTACACACATCTTGGAATCCGGACTTTCGACAACTCTTCAAGCGTACTGTGGTACGCTTTCCATTCAGCTTGCAGCTGCGAGGGGAGAGGGCGGTCCCATTCGTAGCGGTGCTTCTCCTTGGTGCGCAAAGTCCACAGACCCTGCATGTACAGCTTGGATACTACGATAACTGGACCATTGAAGCCAGCTGGATCGAAAATCTTGGCGATGTACGACATCACGATCCGCTTCGTGAGTACAGCTGCGGGTAGCGGAAATTCCACCTTGAAACGGAGTGTGTCGGAAACTGGATCCCAAACAAGTCCGAGCACAGACACGGATTGGTCGTCCTTCAGGTCACGGAGCGGAACGATGGCAAGATCTTCTTCCGGAACATCAGCTAGCGCCTCTGGAACGTTGGATGCCCACTTCTTCAGCGGGAAACCGGCTGCTAACAGCATGGCGGATACTTGCTTCCGGATTCGGGTTGCGGATGGGAGGTCATCAGCGCCAGACAGGAAATCATCCACATAGAAATCCTGCTTCACTGCTTCGACTGCTTCTGGGTAGTTCTTGGCTTCGTCTTTGGCTATCTCGAGGAGGGTGCGGGTTGCCAAGAATGGCGAGGATGCGAAACCGTACGTTACGGTGTTCAGCTCGTACGTCGCAAGCGGTTGGGTTGGAGTGGGACGCCAGAGGATGCGTTGGTACGGACGGTCTTCCGGATGTAGCAAAACTTGGCGGTACATTTTCTCACAGTCTGCTACTAGCGCGATTGGGTAGGTCCGGAAACGCATGACGATCGACAGCAAATCTTCCTGAACGACTGGTCCCACCAGTTGCAGGTCGTTCACGGAGAATCCCGACGCCGTCTTGCACGACGCGTCGAAAACTACACGGACTTTGGTTGTGGTACTCGAGGCTTTGAATACCGGGTGGTGTGGAAGATAGCAGTGCGGAATGCTGTCGTCCACGGGATCGTCGACTTTGTGCATGTGGTTGAGGCGTTCGTACTCGTCCATGAACTTACAGTACGCTTCACGAGTGGTGGGATCACGCTCCAGTCTCTTCTCTAGGCTCAGGAAACGACGTTCGGCGATTGTTCTGGATGCGCCGAGGGTGACGAGCGGATCGCGGGTGAGTGGCAAGCGAACGATATAACGACCCGACGAATCGCGCGTGGTGGTAGCGGAATAGATTTCTTCACAGTGGGTTTCTTCTGTGGTTAGCACTGAACAGGGTTCGACAGCTTCCAGTTCCCAGAACTTCTGGAGCGCTTGTTCCAGGCTTCGATCAACAGTGGTGAGGTGGCAAACACGTGGGATACTTGGGGATGGGATACACACTTTTCCGGATACGGTCCACCCAAACACTGTCTCGATCATCAACGGGAGGCCCTCGTCGAGGGTCTGCTTGCTGCCAGTGTGCAGCTCGTGGTAGGATTCTCCGCCGATAACGATGTCAATATCGGACGGAACGTTGAACTTGGGGTCTGCCAACGAAACTTCAGGTAGCTTCCACTGGGATACGTCGACTGGGATGGTTGGCAGGTTGATCGTCGGTCTCTTCAGGATAAGGAACTCGAGCTTAGCAGCGTACGGAGTGTACTTGGATTGGATGGTTGCAGTCAGCTGGCACTTGATCTGCTTCGTGGATTCTCCGATACCTGCTACATCGATGTCGACCTTCTTTCGACGGAGGTTCAGGGTGTTCGCAAGCTTCTTCGTGATGAAGTTGCACATGGACGCCGAATCGAGCAGGGCTCTAGCAGGATACTTCTTTCCGTTCTGGCCAAGAATTTCAAGAGCAACCGTCTCCAGGAGTACTGTGCTTCGGTGCGACTGGACCGACAAGCTAACTTGGGATTCTGGGTTCGACGTACTAGGTGTGGGATCCACCGACGTCGACGTGGATTGGATCGGTTGCTGGGATGGCTTCTTCGGCGCGGCTTGGGTTGACGACATCTTCGGGGGTGCATCTCGGTGCAACAGGGTGTGGTGCTTCTCGTGGCAGACCTGGCACGTAAATCTCGACAAGCAATTCCGAGATTGGTGTCCAGATCGGAAGCAGTTCCAGCAAAGGCGCTTCTGGTACACCAAATCTTGGCGTTGTTGGATGGACTTCTTGGCAAACATTGGGCATTCAAACAAACGATGGGATTCCGAGCAAGCCAGACACTGTGGATTGTTGCTGTACGTCCTAGATGCGACAGCGTTGGATACGACCTTGAACGGCTTCTTCTGGAACGGATGGGGATTGGTACCGGCCACCTTGGACGGCTGCTGCTGCTCTGAGGTCTCACGGACGGACTCAAGCATTCTCAACCGTTGGTACAGGAAGTCGGTCAGCATTGCGTACGTTACAACTTCGTCTTTGCTAGTGTGCTCCTCCCAAGCACGCAGCGATCTGGAGTCCAGCTTGTAGCACAGGATGCTGACAAGAGGTGTGTCCCAGTGTGCGACTGGCTCTTTCAGCTTTTCTAACGCCTTCACATGCCGGTGAAAATCGTCCACGAGCGTACGCAGGTCACTAGCGGATTCGCGCTTCAGCGAAGGCAGATCGTACAGGGCGTGGAACAGTTTACGCTTCAGGAACCGCTTGTTGTCGTAGCGCTTCAGCAGTTCGTCCCACGTTGGCGCATACTTGTCTGCCTCTATCTCCACGTTCTCGAACTGCAGTGCTGCCTTATCCACGAGTGAGTTCAACAAGTACTGCAGCTTCGCCACTGTTGGGATGTCCGGATTCGAATGCACCATCGACGTAAACGCATCACGGAAGGATAACCAACGAGAGAAATCTCCATCAAATTTCGGCAGGTCGATCTTGGGTAGGCGTAGGTGGAAGGATACTGGATGGGTAGGCTGGCTGGTGTTCATGGTGCTGTTCATTGCGGTCAGGTTCTGCTCTTCGGTCCGCTTCGACAGCAAAAATCCCTTGGCTTCACAGTATCTCGTCTCGAAGTCAGCTCGTTCCGTCAAATGAGTTTCCAAATACTCGGATTTATCGGTACGTTCGAGCTCGGCTTGGACTTCGAGGAACTCGCGGTACGCTCGATCCAAACTCTCCAAACGGACAGGAATCTGGCACGTGTCCGTCTCAGCGTTGAACTTCGCGATGAACTTTTCCACCTGGTTGCGCATGGTCTCGATACCTTGCCGCCTGACCAAGCAATCGGACAACCGTTGCTTCGCCGCAGCCATAATGCACACTCTCACTCACCACTGGACTTCGCTACCACCAAAGACAAAACGCGGAAAACGGAAACAGCACGGAGTATCGGATACGGATTTTCCCGTCGCGCTCGTACTGAGTTACGCGACGCAGGTTCGACCGGGGCAGGTACTACCGACGCGATCGTACCACCCTAACGCGATTGACTTGCCACCCACAACCAATGTAGCATGCACGCAAAACTTCCAAAAGTTTGCTCCCAGGTTGGCCAATTTCTGCCGGAATTCCAAATTTCCAAAAATCTCGCTTGGGGCACACCGCAAACGCGAGTACAATTAGGCCAATTTTCGCGCGCGCTTAATTGTTCTTAGCAAGAACCACGCTCTCCAACAAAATGGCTTAGTTGGAGCCAACAATGCACCTTTGTGCAGCAATCCTCAAAAATGGCGTACTCACCGCACCTCCTGGTCGGGGCGACCTCCCATCCGGCTCGAAGGACCAGATGATGGGGCCGGGCTCGGTCCCGGATGGTTCGATGGGAGGAATTAACACCCACTCGTAGAGTGGCCCAAAAAACGCAGCTCGCACGCACTTACGTGACCGGTTCAGACGCTCCACAGGTAGCCACGCACGTCGAGGTAGGTTCCCCGAGCACCTCACACACGCACAGACGGCAACAGAACCTTGCCGAACTCCAATCAGCTTCAGGTGCTTGCGCAATCAAGCCCAACTGAACGCACAAACCCAAACACTCGTCAAATCTCCCAACACTCGCCCACACTCCCAACACTTGCCAGAACACCTTTCCCAGCTACTTCTGCTCTTAGCAGATCAACACAACTCTTCACGGCTTGGCCACTTGCGAAATCAAGTGAGCCAATGCCAACTTTTCGGCCAGCAACACACAGCAGAATCACCTGCTCAGCTCGGTCACTTCTGCACGCAGTCCGCGACGGAATCGAATTCGGATCTTGTACGAAAAACGGATTGTAATTGGGAACGGTTTTTATTTCGCACAACTATTAAAAATCACAACTTTTGGGGGGATAAACGCGACGCGAAGTTGCTTTGACCGTGGTTTATTGGGATCTGATTCTAGGGGGTTTTGTTGCTCTGATCGGAACCTATCGCGACTTCTACTGCTGACCACTACAGGCTCAGAAATTTTCGTATTTTGTTTCCTACGCAAATTCTACTGCAGTTATCGTGACGATCTCGCGAGAGTAGATAACAATTTCGCTCGCGATGATCATTTCAATGATGGTTAGGTTAGGATAGTTCACAAGATCGAAGTACAATTATTTTTACATTTAAATTAGTTGTTAGTTTTAAATCTAGGGTTAGTTAACATATTATACACACTCAAACATTTAAACATTTAAACATTTAAACATTTAAACATTTAAACATTTAAACATTTAAACATTTAAACATTTAAACATTTAAACATTTAAACATTTAAACATTTAAACATTTGAACATTTAAACATTTAAACATTTAAACATTTAAACATTTAAACATTTAAACATTTAAACATTTAAACATTTAAACATTTAAACATTTAAACATTTAAACATTTAAACATTTAAACATTTAAACATTTAAACATTTAAACATTTAAACATTTAATCATTTAAACATTTAAACATTTAAGCATTGAAACATTTAACATTTAATCATTTACACATTTAAACATTTAAACTTTTAAACATTTAAACATTTAATCATTTAAACATTTAAACATTTAAACATTTAAACATTTAAACATTTAAACATTTAAACATTTAAACATTTAAACATTTAAACATTTAAACATTTAAACATTTAAACATTTAAACATTTAAACATTTAAACATTTAAACATTCAAACATTTAAACATTTAAACATTTAAACATTTAAACATTTAAACATTTAAACATTTTAACATTTTAACATTTTAACATTTTTACTCAAAAATAGAAAAGGCATAAAATAATAAGGATCCCAAAACGAACACACCATGACACCTGCGTCGTCGCCTGAACCGTACGACGCTCCCGAACGAACACACCATGGTTGAGCGGGTTGAGCAAGCTGTCAAATTTTTTCACTCGCGATGCGTGTTCGATCCTGTTTGTGTTGGCCGCAGTTTCAAAAGTTTTAATCGAAATGAAATCGCGTGTGCTTGTGAAAAACCAAACTCCCGGCGTCAAATCTGGAGGGAGAAGAGGATTAGTGTCAGCAACTTTTGGTGAGTATTTGGACCGGTGAAGAACATTAATGCGTCCGCAATTTGGGGCAGATTCCGTCGCCATCGTCGTCGTCGTTTGAAGTAGGTACGTGTGTTTTGGTACTTCTTCCGGACCGGTTTGGAAGAAGTTACCAGATGCGTCCGGGATTTGTGCCAGATTCTGTTGTCGTCGTCCTTCCGGACCGGTTTGGATAAAAGTTACCAGATGCGTCCAGGATTTGTGCCAGATTCCGTCGTCGGTCGTGTGTGGGTGCGTGTGTTTTTGAACTTCTTCCGGTTCCAAAGAAGTTGGCAATCGCGTCCGAGATTTGTGCATCGTCATCGCCGACGTTTGTAGTGTTTGTGTGTGGTTATGTTTTGGAATTTCTTCCGAAACGGTTTGAAAGAAGTTGCCGGTCGCGTCCGATTGTTTATGCCGTTCACACGTTCCGTCGTCGTCGTTTGAAGTGTATCCAGCCCCATTTTTATAGCCCTCATAGGAAATTATTTTTTTCTATTTTACAGGATCCTCAATCGTCAACGAATCGGAAGAGCTCCGGGATGTAAATATCAGGCGTTTCGTGAAATTTTCAAGATTCTTCCCGCAAACGTCAAACCATAAAAAAATATTGCCGGATCTTTTCTGGAAGAGATTCGGCACCAGTTTGTACTGATTTGACGTTTGCTGAGGGTGTCGAAAAGTTTGACTAAGTCAACTGCTTGCAAAAAAAACAATGGTCTGCTTGGGTAACTTTCTTAAGTTTATTTTGTGTGTTTTTTTTCTTTTACAGGAGGCATTTGCAACGGTGCGGAGCTATTTGATTACGGGACACGGAAGCTTGATCAACGAAATGTAGAATTCAAAAATTAAGATATCTTAGATTTTGAAATTTAGCAATTTAAACATTTGAAAATTATACATTTAAATATTTTTTTTCAAAACTTGAAAAAAGAAAATTTAAAAATTTAAAACAAATTTAAATTCTACAATTTCAAAACTCCCAAATCCTGAAAATATAAAATTAAAAAAACGAAGGTATAAAACATTAAATTAGAAACTGTGGGTTCAAAAATTCAAATACAGTCTGCATTAGATTTGATAATTTGAGAAATTTAGAATAAAGGGCTTAAATAAATTTTAAATTTAATAACCAAAGTTTTTGTTTAAATATCTAGAATAAAAGCATTTAAGAATCTCAGAATAGAATTTCAGAATTTTGATCTGGGGGGTGAATAGAGCGGTTCAAAAGCGGAACCGTTTTGAACTGCAAAGCGGAACCATTTTACTGTTCGCCAGAAGCAGCAAGTATTGTAATCATTCATTAGGGAAATTATTGTAAAAACCAAATATGGTTTGTTGATTTTCTTTTTCTTTTGATATAGCGAACCTTTTGTAATTATTCTCGGAATCACCATAACCATTACCAGTAAAGTCGTCGTAGAGCCATTCTTTCTCCAATGAACCCACTTCCTACTGGCTAATTCCCTTTTCAGCGCTCTTCCGGAGGTCGTCTCCAACAATTGATTTCGCCCGAATTGTGGGCACGATTCGCTTTTTCTAGTACAAAACGTTATTTATTAAGACTTGTACTTTGTCTCAAAATGGGCACTGTACTTCCTAGAGCTCTTGCTTACATTTTGTTCCAAACCGACTTCGCAAAACTTCACCCACTTCTGACGCAGTTATTTGTCTTCCGAAAACTTGGAAAAAAATGCGCACAGAAGATTTCAAAACAAATTATTCAAGTGCAAAGAAAAAGTCACGCTTGTGCTCATTCGAAAATCACGTTACGCATTCTCTCGTCTCATCCCTCAGATTTTGATTATTTAAATTAAGATTTTTCTTAACTTAATTGTCTTCTCATTTATTAACACTAACAATACCAGCAAATCAATCCGGAGTCTCCAGTCGACAAAAGGTATCGGCGGACAGACTGAACACACCACGGCATCACTCAACAGGAACCGGTCTCGATCGAGGGTTTCAAACGGAATTGAAAGCGAAAGAAAACGTCGTGGTGGGATTCCTTTTGGCGATTTGCAAAAAGCTGAAGAAGGCGTTAACAATTCATGAACAAATAAACAAAGTGGTTCAATGTTGGATACAAATAACGTACTATGAATAACAATAAAACTACTTTAAAATTTAATTTATTTACTATTTATTTTAATGTCCGAATATAATTTTCACAGTAGCATTTAGTGCGGAATAAACCATAAAGAATTATAATTTTACTGTGTAATTCATTGTAATGCTTATTAGTTTTATTGTCCGCATATAATTTTTACCGCATCATTTACTAGATAAAAAACCATGAAGAACTGTAAATTGACTGTGCAATGCATTGTAATGCTTGCTGTTTTTATTATTAATGTATGATGTTTTCTATAGTCAGGACGAGTTTTTGGATGGAAAATGCAACATTAGATTAACAGTAAAATGCGTCGTATTTGGTTAAAAAATGTATGGAAAAATTTCGAAATTTTTATGGTACCGGTGCATAACAACCCCCCTTTTTTATGGTAAAATCCCAAAATACGACGCAAATTATCTTAAAAAACGATGCTGTCTACTGTTAAAACACTGTCAAAATGACAATATATTTTATCGTTTTGTAACGTTAAAATTTACTGTAAGTTCATCAGAAATCTTTATGCGGGAGACTAGTCCCTGAACCTTCCTGAGGCTATCCGGAGGTCAAAAACCACAGTCACAATCACCTACCTCATACTTGTACGGCGGTGAACACATAGGCCTTAACTTGAGGAAGTTTCGGATGACCTAGAACATCGTAAACTTTGTAAATTTGGTGTAGCTGTATAGCTGACTTCATAACGATTCCAAAACACTATAAATTTGTATAGTTAGGATGATTTTTTATAAAAATATAGGCCATGTCTCCCATATAGCCAAAATCCCATAAGCCCTGTACCTCGCATATGCGTGATTCGCATAAGAAACCCCCATATGAGTTGCATATGCGAGGTTTAACTGTACGTGGTAAGTTATTTCCGTTGCGTAATAAAATCATATAAATACATTGTTTTTTTTTCAACAAAACGCCTGAACAAACCTTCAAACGTGAGGGTCACGCAAGAATGTATCACGATCTATCCTCCTATGACCTTCCCTGATGAGTGACAATGCCACTGCGTCACGTGACGTTTCCTCTCGTTGGTCTCCGAATAATTGCACGCGCGTGAAACATAACGTAATTTTGAACCAATTTGTCCGTCGATCGTCTCCGGCCGCACTCCTGTGTTTGCGGGATCATCCAGCCGTGAACTTGTGCGGTCTGGCCGCCGGTCGGCTGCACCCTAGAAAGAGTCAAAAACGTCGTTTGAATCGAATCGAGACGCCAAGGGTGGAAGGTTGACAGCAGCGGGTGGTCGGCGGCGGCGACGACGTTGTTGCAGGCAGAGTGGCGTATATACACACGCATTGTGGCACCACCACCGTCGACAACAATAAAAACTATGAGCCAAAAGAAGAGGATAAAAAAAGAGTTTGCATGATGCAAAAACGCACAATTAAGTGTGCACGAAAAAGTCGCTCAACCGAGGAATATTCGTTATAAATTTTAATATCTACGGGGAGCGCAATAATAATAAATATAATTATGTTGTCACCCTTTACGAGCTGTGAAAGCGTCTCGATTTGTATGTCCTGTCGTGCCTTTTTTGAACGTTGAGAATGCAAAAAATAAAAAAAAATAAACATGAAAAGTTCACCTCCAGCAGCAGCAGCAGCAGCAGTGGCCTGATGGGAAACAAGAGGATGCTCATTTGGAAATAATTGTATTTGCCGATTGACGCCCGGCCTTTTCCCGTGCGGCGATGGCCGTAACTGGGTGCATGCCATGGCATGTATGCCACCCAAACCAACCCAACCACGTTGGGTGTCACGCGCGAACCAAGTGAGGCGAAGAATTTGTCGAAAGGGTGTTGAATATCCGCGCGATATTTTAATGAGATTAGCGCTTAATCCTTCACCACACGGACGCCTGTTTGGTGGCAGGCAGCACGGTCCGGTAGCCACATGGCGCCAACAGGAATGGGTTTATGTTGGGTTTACAAATTGTACATTGGATGATCGTAATACATCTTCAAATAAAGTTTGAACTCTTGTACATGCAAGGAATTAAATAATGTACTATAAAAAATATATTATATTACAAGCCAGGCTGTTATTTGACAACTTATACAGAATCGTTAAATCGTTAAAGACAATGTTATCCGGAACCCTCTTCGTTATTCGTGAAACTTCATCCTAAAATGTAGTGTTGGTTCCTGATCACAAATTCGAGGTTTAGAGGTTTACCGGTATTAAAGATATCTTTTTCGGTCCATATAAAGTTCTAACTTATTTCGAGACAATCCAATATCCCGGATTGTTATACGAATGAACTAATTTTGTTATTTTTATTTTACCACGATGATGGTACAATTTAAATAAGAATCACTAAAGTTTTAGTGATTTAGCAAATAATGTATTTTAACGGTGCACATCAACCAGAGCTTTTCGCACCCAGATTTTTGTTACAGACATTTTAATATCTTCAAAACTACGGAAACTATCTCTTTAATGATTCATCTCTTAAGGTACAGTCTACAAAATGACTTTCAACAAAGTTTGACTATTTTTTAAATCAGATTGTTGTCGGATTGGATCCGTAATTTTGGAATAAGGAGACAACAACTTCCTTGATTGCTTTGCACCCTTAAGGTTTAAAATTATGTAATGTTATTCTGGGTAGCGTTTGAGGGATGAAAATATATATTTTACCAAATTTCTTGTCCAATTTCTACCAAATTTCTACACACAAATTTTGTTTGGTCTGATAGTTGCAAAGTTATGAGTAAAAGAAAAAAAGCGTATCATACATAGACGGTCCAATCCATATTAAAGCGGTGTATGCACTTCGGAAGGAACCGGTCGAGAAAAAATCAAATGGGCAGCAGCGGCAGCTAAAGCAAGCCAGAGAGTGTGAAGAAAAGCTCCAAGAAATCGCTCCCTCTCCTTTGTTCTGCTGTTCTTAAAGCTGTTTTTGACCCCTTTCCTTCCGATCTGCGTACTAGCCTTTAATTGCATAAACCGTGATGATCCTCGCATGCATTATCAATATTTGCAATAAAGTTATTGGGCTGAATATCTTAGAGTAGATCAAACAGCTTAATTGTTAGGATTGGAATCAGCATGTAATTCCATCGAGCATGTTGGCAGTACTTTGTCGATCAGTTAAAATCTGAAATTAATTTTCAACTGAAATAAAGTACCAAGTAGCTCAGCAGGATTTATGCAAACCTGTTTCTTTCGAATGTTTCGCCAAATATATTTTTTAAATAGATAATAGTTTTAAAAAGCTGAGGAAACTTCTAACAATTTTTTCCTTGAGACTTTGAAAATCGGACAATTAGTTTCTGAAATACAGCCTCACAAAGAATTCGAATCGATGGTAATGAGTTTAGTTTAGTCTAATGAGTCTGTAATTTTCACGATAACTGGGAAACTATTTGTTCGATTTTAAGAGAATTACAATCTGAAAGTTACTAGGGGAGATAAATCTATTCTCGTCAATCGCCTATCTTCGACATAAGCTCACAAATTTATACCATTTACTTACTATAACTGGGGAGCAGTCGTGGCTGAATGGTTACGATGTTCGCTTTGTAAGCGAATGGTCCTGGGTTCGATTCCTGTCTGCGTTCTCAAAGAGATAATTTTGTACTTATTGAATATAAATGAATTAAAAAACTCAAAGCTCACGGTGAGATTCGATCCCCTGTTCTATGGACCCGGCAAAGGGTCGGATGTCATGGTGTTGATAATCTGGTTTAGCTTGATTCGGTTCTATTCCCAATTACCAAATCATAGGCCCTTGAATAATCATCGCATAAATATGACGAAAATCCAATATGCAATCCGCTAAAATCACCGTCTCCAAGCTAAGCGAATTAAAAGACAATAAAAAAGGTGCAGGTGGTTATGTTCTACATGACCAATATGACAAAGAACTTTGTACAAAACTCCTAAAAAATATTCTATTTTATTTATATTTTTAAAACATTGCCTATGTATTTAATCCTAAATAATTTATTCCTATAAAATGTTTTCAATCTTTGGCACCTCTGTGGAAATAAATTGCCAAACCAAGTATATTTAGGAAAATGTCCGATCAAAATGAAAATTTTCATGTCCAGTATCAAAAACCATGAATTTTGATACCCATATTGCCCCAAGTCGAATAGTTCGATTAATGTCCCCCCGGGAAGACCTTCCTCCAAGGGAATGGCCACTCCGGGTGTGGCCAATCCGGTCAAAATGGCCATTTTCATTACCAGTTTCAAAAACCATGAATTTTGATACCCATATTGCCCCAAGTCGTATGGTTCGATTAATGTATCCCGGTAGAACCTTCCCGAGGGCACTGGCCACTCCGGGTGTGGCCAATCCGGTCAAATGGCCATTTTCATTACCAGTTTCAAAAACCATGAATTTTGATACCCATATTGCCCCAAGTCGTATGGTTCGATTAATGTCCCCCCAGTAGAACCTTTCCGAGGGCACTGGCCACTCCGGGTGTGGCCAATCCAGTCAAAATGGCCATTTTCATTACCAGTTTCAAAAACCATGAATTTTGATACCCATATTGCCCCAAGTCGTATGGTTCGATTAATGTCCCCCCGGTAGAACCTTCCCGAGGGCACTGGTTACTCCGGGTGTGTCCAATATCCTATAAATGTGGTCCCAAGCCCATTGCCCCAAATCATTCTGGTCTGGTGACCGTCCTTACAATTTTCATAAGAACAGAATTCCTCCCAATTTAGTGCATAAACTGTGTCTTTCAATGTGTGCGTGTGTGTGTGTGAGCAATAAAATTACCACCGTGGATCCACCTTTGTCGAAACCTCGTAAGGCACTGAAATTTTCTAAGGCTATCTGTTAGCATAGAATAGAGATAGGTAGAATTGCCACTTGCCGATTCCCCCTTGTAAACGTCAAGCGACACTGCCGACAGCGCCACCACTGCTCGAAACGGGGAACTTCAGTCGAAATGCGCACTGTGCACTTTGATGGAACTGCCCTGTGCATTCTGGAGGGTGCGTTTTGTTTGACAGTGACAGATGGAAAAAGGCTTGTTGACGTTCAGTTGGCAATCAACAATGTGAAATTATGCTTGGAAGCCGGATGCGAAATAAAAATCATTTAATCTTATTTAAAGCAAAATATCCTAGTTAAGGGATGCACTTATCTTGAATTTTCATAATTGTTTTGATTTGTTTTCCATGTTTTTTTTAAATCATTTTACATTTTTAATGAATAATATATATGTGCCAACCAGTTCTCCACATTCTTGACAGTATTATGCGCAGGGTGTTGTAGTTCCCCGTTTCGCCGCTGGCATCAGTTAGGCAGCACAGTTTTGTCCCCCGGTCGGTAAATGAGTGGCAATTCTATCTTTCTCTATTCTATGCTGTTAGCTTAAATAGTTCGCATGAAATGTGGCAACAGTGGTGCAACATTCTCGCGTGACAGTTCCACGAAAACAGGAGAGGCACCGTGTTTGCACCATGTTGCCACATTTCATGCGAACTATTTAAGCTAACAGATAGCCTCAGAAAATTTCAGTGCCTTACGAGGTTTCGACAAAGGCGGATCCACGGTGGTAATTTTATTGCTCACACACACACACGCACACATTGAAAGACACAGTGTGTGCACTAAATTGGGAGGAAATCTGTTCTTATGAAGATTGTAAGGATTGCGATAGACCACATTGTCGCAGATAGGGCGGGCAATGATGGTAGAATTTGAAGAATGCGTAAATGAGCACAAAATGTTGCAGAGATATTGCCTGTGACCATTCAAAATGTTAGTGCCGCAATTCGAATGTTTCTTGATTCTCCGTTAGACAACGGAGATGCACACGAAGCGAGAGCAACCTCGTGTGCAATGAAATGAGCCTGCTCCGCGGGTGCAACTGTATAAGTGTGAGCGCGTCGTCT
This sequence comes from Culex pipiens pallens, assembly GCF_016801865.2. Lineage (NCBI taxonomy): Eukaryota > Metazoa > Arthropoda > Insecta > Diptera > Culicidae > Culex > Culex pipiens. Next base: position 122,349,225 of record NC_068938.1, read on the forward strand.
GGGTAGATTGAAGTGTGCGCAACGCGCACGTTGGTAGAGGAAAGAGAGAGAGCGAAAACGAATGTAGACGCGGATGTGTCGTGAGAGTGAAGCTGATGAACTTCTGGATGAACTCGCGCGGTGTGGTTGAGGGAAATTGAGAGAGTTACGCATGTGTTTGTTCGCTTGTGGACCGATTGTGTCGGGACTGGCCTTCGGGTTTCGGGATTCAGAAGAGTTCTTCAGTCTGGCGTTTAATTCTGAAGCGAGCGGTTGAGGTTTATGTGGTGGGTGGTGGGACCATAAAACTAAACGAAGGTTCGCTCCCGCGTGTGACAGAATGTTGCCAGAGTTACGACACACATTGGTAAGATATTGGCCAAACCCGGAGTGGCCATTGCCTTGGAGGAAGGTCTTCCCGGGGGGACATTAATCGAACTATTCGACTTGGAGCAATATGGGTATTAATATTCATGGTTTTTGAAACTGGTAATGAAAATGGCCACTTTGACCGGATTGGCCACACCCGGAGTGGCAATTGCCCTGGGGAAGGTTCTACCGGGGGGACATTAATCGAACCATACGACTTGGGGCAATATGGGTATCAAAATTCATGGTTTTTGAAACTGGTAATGAAAATGGTCATTTTAACCGGATTGGCCACACCCGGAGTGGCCAGTGCCCTCGGGAAGGTTCTACCGGGGGGACATTAATCGAACCATACGACTTGGGGCAATATGGGTATCAAAATTCATGGTTTTTGAAACTGGTAATGAAAATGGTCATTTTGACCGGATTGGCCACACCCGGAGTGGCCAGTGCCCTCGGGAAGGTTCTACCGGGGGGACATTAATCGAACCATACGACTTGGGGCAATATGGGTATCAAAATTCATGGTTTTTGAAACTGGTAATGAAAATGGTCATTTTGACCGGATTGGCCACACCCGGAGTGGCCAGTGCCCTCGGGAAGGTTCTACCGGGGGGACATTAATCGAACCATACGACTTGGGGCAATATGGGTATCAAAATTCATGGTTTTTGAAACTGGTAATGAAAATGGCCATTTTGACCGGATTGGCCACACCCGGAGTGGCCAGTGCCCTCGGGAAGGTTCTACCGGGGAGACATTAATCGAGCCATACGACTTGGGGCAATATGGGTATCAAAATTCATGGTTTTTGAAACTGGTAATGAAAATGGTCATTTTGACCGGATTGGCCACAACCGGAGTGGCCAGTGCCTTCGGGAAGGTTCTACCGGGGGGACATTAATCGAACCATACGACTTGGGGCAATATGGGTATCAAAATTCATGGTTTTTGAAACTGGTAATGAAAATGGTCATTTTGACCGGATTGGCCACAACCGGAGTGGCCAGTGCCCTCGGGAAGGTTCTACCGGGGGGACATTAATCGAACCATACGACTTGGGGCAATATGGGTATTAAAATTCATGGTTTTTGAAACTGGTAATGAAAATGGCCACTTTGACCGGATTGGCCACACCCGGATCGGATTGGCCACAACCGGAGTGGCCAGTGCCCTCGGGAAGGTTCTACCGGGGGGACATTAATCGAACCATACGACTTGGGGCAATATGGGTATCAAAATTCATGGTTTTCGAAACTGGTAATGAAAATGGTCATTTTGACCGGATTGGCCACACCCGGAGTGGTCAGTGCCCTGGGAAAGGTTCTACTAGGGGGACATTAATCGAACCATACGACTTGGGGCAATATGGGTATCAGAATTCATGGTTTTTGAAACTGGTAATGAAAATGGCCACACCCGGAGTGGCTAATGCCCTGAAGAAGGTTCTATCGGGGGGACTTTAATCGAATCATACGACTTGGGGCAATTTTGATACCCATATTACCCCAAATCGTATAGTTCGGTAAATGTCCCCCCGGGAAGACATTTCTTAAAGGCAATGGCCACTCCGGGTGTGGCCAATCCGGTCAAAATGGTCATTTTCAATACCAGTTTCAAAAACCATGAATTTTGATACCCATATTGCCCCAAGTCGTATGGTTCGATTAATGTCCCCCCGGTAGAACCTTCCCGAGGGCACTGGCCACTCCGGTTGTGGCCAATCCGGTCAAAATGACCATTTTCATTACCAGTTTCAAAAACCATGAATTTTGATACCCATATTGCCCCAAGTCGTATGGTTCGATTAATGTCCCCCCGGTAGAACCTTCCCGAGGGCACTGGCCACTCCGGTTGTGGCCAATCCGGTCAAAATGACCATTTTCATTACCAGTTTCAAAAACCATGAATTTTGATACCCATATTGCCCCAAGTCGTATGGTTCGATTAATGTCCCCCCAGTAGAACCTTCCCGAGGGCACTGGCCACTCCGGTTGTGGCCAATCCGGTCAAAATGACCATTTTCATTACCAGTTTCGAAAACCATGAATTTTGATACCCATATTGCCCCAAGTCGTATGGTTCGATTAATGTCCCCCCGGTAGAACCTTCCCGAGGGCACTGGCACCTCCGGTTGTGGCCAATCCGGTCAAAATGACCATTTTCATTGCCAGTTTCAAAAACCATGAATTTTGATACCCATATTGCCCCAAGTCGTATGGTTCGATTAATGTCCCCCCGGTAGAACCTTCCCGAGGGCACTGGCCACTCCGGTCAAAATGACCATTTTCATTACCAGTTTCAAAAACCATGAATTTTGATACCCATATTGCCCCAAGTCGTATGGTTCGATTAATGTCTCCCCGGTAGAACCTTCCCGAGGGCACTGGCCACTCCGGGTGTGGCCAATCCGGTCAAAATGACCATTTTCATTACCAGTTTCAAAAACCATGAATTTTGATATCCATATTGCCCCAAGTCGTATGGTTCGATTAATGTCTCCCCGGTAGAACCTTCCCGAGGGCACTGGCCACTCCGGGTGTGGCCAATCCGGTCAAAATGGCCATTTTCATTACCAGTTTCAAAAACCATGAATTTTGATACCCATATTGCCCCAAGTCGTATGGTTCGATTAATGTCCCCCCGGTAGAACCTTCCCGAGGGCACTGGCCACTCCGGGTGTGGCCAATCCGGTCAAAATGACCATTTTCATTACCAGTTTCAAAAACCATGAATTTTGATACCCATATTGCCCCAAGTCGTATGGTTCGATTAATGTCCCCCCGGTAGAACCTTCCCGAGGGCACTGGCCACTCCGGGTGTGGCCAATCCGGTCAAAATGGCCATTTTCATTACCAGTTTCAAAAACCATGAATTTTGATACCCATATTGCCCCAAGTCGTATGGTTCGATTAATGTCCCCCGGTAGAACCTTCCCGAGGGCACTGGCCACTCCGGTTGTGGCCAATCCGGTCAAAATGGTCATTTTCAATACCAGTTTCAAAAACCATGAATTTTGATACCCATATTGCCCCAAGTCGTATGGTTCGATTAATGTCCCCCCGGTAGAACCTTCCCGAGGGCACTGGCCACTCCGGTTGTGGCCAATCCGGTCAAAATGACCATTTTCATTACCAGTTTCAAAAACCATGAATTTTGATACCCATATTGCCCCAAGTCGTATGGTTCGATTAATGTCTCCCCGGTAGAACCTTCCCGAGGGCACTGGCCACTCCGGGTGTGGCCAATCCGGTCAAAATGACCATTTTCATTACCAGTTTCAAAAACCATGAATTTTGATACCCATATTGCCCCAAGTCGTATGGTTCGATTAATGTCCCCCCGGTAGAACCTTCCCGAGGGCACTGGCCACTCCGGTTGTGGCCAATCCGGTCAAAATGGTCATTTTCAATACCAGTTTCAAAAACCATGAATTTTGATACCCATATTGCCCCAAGTCGTATGGTTCGATTAATGTCCCCCTGGTAGAACCTTCCCGAGGGCACTGGCCACTCCGGGTGTGGCCAATCCGGTCAAAATGGCCATTTTCATTACCAGTTTCAAAAACCATGAATTTTGATACCCATATTGCCCCAAGTCGTATGGTTCGATTAATGTCCCCCCGGTAGAACCTTCCCGAGGGCACTGGCCACTCCGGTTGTGGCCAATCCGGTCAAAATGGTCATTTTCAATTCCAGTTTCAAAAACCATGAATTTTGATACCCATATTGCCCCAAGTCGTATGGTTCGATTAATGTCCCCCCGGTAGAACCTTCCCGAGGGCACTGGCCACTCCGGTTGTGGCCAATCCGGTCAAAATGGTCATTTTCAATTCCAGTTTCAAAAACCATGAATTTTGATACCCATATTGCCCCAAGTCGTATGGTTCGATTAATGTCCCCCCGGTAGAACCTTCCCGAGGGCACTGGCCACTCCGGGTGTGGCCAATATCCTATAAATGTAGTCCCAAGCCCATTGCCCCAAATCATTCTGGTCTGGTGACCGTCCTTGCAATCTTCATAAGAACAGAATTCCTCCTAATTTAGTGCACAAACTGTGTCTTTCAATGTGTGCGTGTGTGTGTGTGAGCAATAAAATTACCACCGTGGATCCGCCTTTGTCAAAACCTCGTAAGGCACTGAAATTTTCTAAGGCTATCTGTTAGCTTAAATAGTTCGCATGAAATGTGGCAACAGTGGTGCAACATTCTCGCGTGACAGTTCCACGAAAACAGGAGAGGAGGCAAAATTTGCTAAGTGCTCTCAGCCAATCAGCAGCCGGAATTTTTCCTGCATTCATTTTTTATTTTCATCTTAACTTTTGAATGCTTTAACAAAGTTTTATCAACTTTGTGAGGTAGTCTACTTGCAATTTAAGACTTCCCCTTTCGTTTGGTGGATAAAGCATGCAGATTGCTTGAATTGGGTGGAAGATATAAGCGTTTAAACAATTACACAAATCGTTACACTTTCGCTTCGCGAAATTTTGGATTGACACCCGTAGACAGTGCCCTTAGGACAAAGTTCTTTGTCAAAAATGTTTTTTTCCGTGTACATTAGGGTGCCCAGAATATGGGACTTTTTCTCAAAACCTCGCTCCACAAGCTGAATTGTAAGTTTGTATGGGAAAAATCGAAAAAATGTATGGAATACCCAAGTTTCTTGCGGTTTGGTCTGCACACTGCGCTACTTCCATCCAAATATTCCCAAAAGTGAGATTTTCATTGGAAATTTATTGCTCTACAACTTTGTAGAACATACCAAAATTGTATAACACGATCCTGAAAAGTTATTAGCGATTTAAAAAAGTCATTTTTGTATGAAAAACATTTTTTTCACCTTTAGGCTAGAGCAGGGGTGCTCAAAGTTTTTGGAGGCCGGGCCAAATTTAAAGCTCAAATCTAGATTAAATTTTCAAAACATCCTATCCCTCATGGGTTTCCTATGAAGATAGGACCTTTTGAAAATCTAGACTAAATTTTCAAAACAACCTATCCCTCATGGGTTTCCTATGAAGATAGGACCTTTTGAAAATCTAGATTAAATTTTCAAAACAACCTATCCCTCATGGGTTTCCTATGAAGATAGGACCTTTTGAAAATTTAATCTAGAAATGAGCTTGCGGGCCAAATTTACAAAAAAGGTTGTTCAAAAAAATTACTTTATTTTAATGTAGATTACATTTCTGTTATTTAAAAAAAATGTGTATTCAAAATAATAGAAACCACAAAATAATTGGTTTCTACCGGTATTGTTGATTTTGTTGTTTCTGGTATTTGAAAAAAAAAAGTTTTTAGCTGAATGTACTTGTGTTTAAAAAAAAAATAAGGTTCGAAAATGGTGGTGACATTACGTGTTGAACAATTCATCTATAAGTTAAGTGTGGCTAATGAAAAATCGTTGAGATCCAGAATGTCAACATTTCAATGATAAAAAACTTTTAGAAAATGATTTAAGTTTCCGTATATGTAGCTTGTTTGTTTGTTTGTTTGTTTGTTTTTTATTTGGAGGTGGGGAAAAGCCCCTTTGAGTTGTGTCAGAGGACACTCTCTCAGATAGGCACAAAACTACCTCGTCTTAACGCATCAACAAGTTTACAAACTCCAATGATACAAGACGAGCATACTTAAATCTAACAATTAGTTAACCTGCAATCATTATTTTCAAAAAAAAAAGAGCAAAACAACATTTATTTATTTCAACGAAAATTTACTAAAATTCAAATTATTTTTAATAAACCCAAACATGCTCAAATGATTTTAAATGCAAAGGAATGCATATTTAATTAACTTCAGCTAAATGCACTTAAATTTCATTTTTTTTAGTTTTTTGAAAATATATTTTTGCTCCTGGCTTTCGAGCCAATTTTTTAATAATGGTGGAGGGGTGGGTTGATCGACGAAAGCTTTGTAAAATATTTGCTGCAAACTTGATTCTCAGATTATCACATTTTGTCTGCCTGAATCAGTTGATAGTCAATCAGATTCGTTATCTAACTGTAATGAGTTCGAATCCCTAAGGAAGTACAATGTAAGTTTGAGGGTCAGTTCATAAAAGGGTCACTATGACTTGCAAATTAATAAATAAAACTTTTATTTTTGCAACTATTACAGAATTCTACCTAAGACAAACTTGAACGTTTTTTTGATATTTCTAAAAATGTTTGATAAAAGTTTTGACGATATTTACTAGTTTCACTCACATTGAAACGTGTGAAATTGTTTTAATTACAAAATATTTGGAACAAATTATTTCCTAAATAATATAATTATAATCCTAAAGTGAGGATCAAAATATTGATAAATCATAAGATATTTTTTATTAACAAAGAAATAAAAAAGATTAGCAAAAAGAAGCTTAAAATAAATCTTAATTTTGAAAAAGTATAAAATCACTTTACAAGTGGTCAACGGGCCATTTTACATGATCATTCAAAATGGGTCCACGGCCACAAAATATCACCTCGCGGGCCACGTTTGGCCCGCGGGCCATACTTTGGGCACCCCTGGGCTAGAGTATCAATGGGTTAATCTCTACCAATTTCGCTCAAAATTAACACAGATTCTTAAAATAACCCAATAAACCGTTTTCCGCTTGTGGAGCAGGGGGTCGTTTTTTCTGGGCACCCAAGTGTACATATATTTTTTTCGAATAGTCATAATCATAACCAAAAGTACTGCCGAAGACACCAAACCGATACAGGTAGAGGATTTCTTACATTTACATACCGATTTTGCATAACCAGCCAGCCAAATTTTATGGAGATTTTTATGGAGAAACTAAATATGCAAAATTACACCTTTTAACATACCGTCATCAGGAGTGAAATTGGGTCTGGGAGGTGGAATTGGGTCTTACAAAAATGCTAAATTTTGTATGACCCAATCTCATCCTCAGACTCAATGTCACCCCTGATGACGGTAGGGAATGTTTGGACAAAGTTTCATCCATATAAAAAAATACGTATTAAAACATCACGAAATAACTACTTTATACAAAAATTTGTTCAACAAATATAACTAAGACCTGTTAAACAAAAAGTTACTTTGTCCAAAGAATCTGTTCGATAATAAATCTCACTTGCGGCTCACTTGCCGGGGTGCCAGAAGTTTTGTTTCTTACGCCAACGAACCGACACACCACATGAGGTGAGGATGTTATGTGCGTTGTTCAACACAGTAGTTATAATCGCATTACCACAGCGCAGTCCTCCAGATAAAAAGGATTTTCTGTTGTTGTTGCAGACTGTCTTTTTATGACACATTATCGGTTTGCAGCGCCAAAATTTTCAGTTCATAAATTCACAGCATGAAAAGCCGAAAATTTTCCCTGCCAGAATCTCCAGCTGAGTTCAATGACTTTAACGTGTGTTGTACATATTTGTTATGATGATATAATGTATGCGGATAGGCATGAGTTGGCACGAGTTGCGACGTTTTTACACATTAGAGCCAAAAGGGCCAAGGTGCGTTTCATGTATCATAATCGATTCCGCCGACCGGTTCCCACCTAATTCGTTGCATTCTGGTCGATTTGCCGCCTCCCAACTGCAACCTTTCGATTTCGGCCGGGCGGAAGCGGAAATAATAAACCAATTGTCACATTGTCACGTAGCCGAAATTTATTTTGGAAAACAAAACGAAAAAAAAGATGAATTAAAGGGCACTCAAAAAATTTGTCGCTTTTTCTGTTTTGTGACAACTGTTTGAGCTTCGGCGGGGCTTCCCAGCAGGGCCATTAAACTGCATTAAACGGATCGGTGGACGACACCCAGCAGTGTTTTGGACAACATGGTTTTATGACACCATACGACCTTCGGAGGGCTGATCGGTGGAGTCAACGGATGGGTTCCTTTTGTTACGCGCCCCTCCTTCCATTAGATATAACTATTAAATAATAATATATTTTAACTTATTGCATTTTATTAAAGATTCTTGTTCAACGCTAAAAGTTCTCAATTTATTTTGTTTATTTCGAACATTTTTGAAAATTATTTAAAATTATAAAAAATAGGTTAGCGATCAAGGTCTCATTCTTAAGAGGACGTTTTCTTCGGTATTTAAAAGACGAAAGAATGTAGTCTGTTGTACGAAATGTAATGAATTTATTTCTTTCTAAAAAGTCTCACATCTCTTTTGCGAGCCCCAGAAATGCACTCTCGAATGTTTCCCACCAACGGATGACTGACAGACATCCTTTCCTGCTTCGCGCCACAGGAAGAGGTGACTGGCGTCATCGTCGTCGTCATCGTCATTGTCATGAAGAATATCACATTTTTATGACGCCTATCAAACCATATGTTGATATCATTTCGGTTTCGGTTTCGATTTTGAGCAACTTGCTTCACTGCGTTTTGTGCTTCGATTGCTTTTGTTCTCTGGTGAGAAAAGTGGAAAAAGTATGTAAGCTTGTATGTGTGCTTGTACGTGTGCACACGACGTCATCGACACAGTTTGACCTTTGAAATGCGTTTCTGCTGTTGTGCGTTTGACGGTGACTGCAGCCCAACCAGCCAGCATTGCTGGCAGGTCACGCGTCATAAAGCATTGGACAAATTATGCTTCTTTTCTTCCTCTGCGTGTGTGTTTAATGTTGGTCTGTCCCGTTCCTCCTGTAGACATGTGATTCGTCCCTCCCTCGCAATCTACCAGCACCGCTGTGACTAATGTAGTAAATTGTAACAAAAACTATTAATGAAATTAGACAAGGGTATTTGCGACGAGCGTCGAACGACATCCATAAAACGCACCCTGATTAGCTACAAGTGGAAATGATGGTGAAATGTTGGGTTGGAAAAAATCAATAAAATCAATTTGATTTGAAACAGAAGAATTTGTTTTATTACATTTAAAATACAGATTTTGATCAATTTTCATATATTAATTGGGAAATTCTTCGCCAATTCACACGAAGTTGGAAAAAATATCCAAAAATATCATCAGACATAGATTTGGTCGCTCCATTCCTGATTACACCGCATGAGACCGTGGATTAATATTGTTTTGGGTTAGTAGGATAAGGTTTTTGGAGTGTCGACGATCCAAAATTCGATCAACGATTAAATAGAAGCGACTTTTTCACGATGAAAATTTATCACCTTATTCGAAAAATGAATACACAATTTACCCGACGCCGTGCCTTCCGATCAACGATGATATAGAATGGCTCTTGGAATCACAAAGCAATTCATTGAGATTATAAAAGCACAGAAAAAAACGCAAATTACTCAACAAAAATTACGCTCAAGGCACGAACAAATCTGTAAGGCAAGCGCGTGGCCTCGCCGCCCGCAATCGCCTGAAGCAAGAAACACAAATAACAATATCTTATTTTGGAACACAAATACTACGATAAACTCAACCGGCGGCGTGCCTTGCGATCAACGATGATAAAAGAAGGACTGATATTATCATTGCTAGCAAGAAAAAAGGACACCTGAAAACATGATCGATCCTGTCAAGCAACCGCGTTGCCCCACCGCCCGCAATCGGTACACAATTTATGACAAAAAGGCTAAACAAAAGGCACACAAAAATCGCTTTTTACTCCGAATAATTATTTTACGACCACGCGTTTCCTTTGCCAATTATGCACTCTTTTTGAACTTACGACAAAAGAGGTGATTTTCAGGTATTGGCTTTTCAATAATGTTCAGTCTGAAATGGGGATGATTTGGAAATTTAGTGTTAACATTTTTCCTTAGGTAAAATTGGGCGTCCGATTTAACGGCAAAAAGTTTTGAAACCACTGCCATTTTTCGTTGTTCAACTGTATTTTTTTTAGGTCGTGTGATTTTATGGGAAATTAAATGTAGGTACTTTTCGAATCTGCAATAACTCAGACAATTTTCTTATTCAGAGCAAAAAAAAAAAAATATTTAAAACATTACATGTTTTTTTGGAACATTGCCGGGTTATTTTTATCGTATAACAATGTTCTACAAAGTTGTAGAGCAGAAATTTTTATGTAAAATCACAGTGGGTTTGCAGTGCAGTGAGTTATCGCATTTTTTCAACCGACGATTTTCAAAAAAAAAATCAAACCATCCACATTAACGACCCCCGGGTCTTTTGTGGTCTCTATTGCAAGTTTCTGCTCGAACCTAGGAGTCCGAAGGCTAGAATGGGAAGAGCACCCAAACCTCTTTCTACTACAAGGAACCTTCCACCCCAGTGTTTGAACTGACCTTTGGATTGCGAGTCCAACCGTCGCCAGCGATTCCACCGGAGTAGGCTTGGTTTGGTGTGTTGTTTGTACTTATGGCATGGAGACGACTCCTACACCTGGAATGACTTGACGGCCTAACAACCAAGGCCGGGACCGACATTTTACTTCCTCATCCGATGGAAGGTTGGAGCAGATGGGAATCGAACCCAGAATCATCCGCTTACAAAGCGGACAGCGTAACCATTCGGCCACGCACTGCCACCGACGATTTTATCCTGGCTATAATCCGTACTTTTCACAGAAAGCTCGTAGACTCACCTTCATGTATACCTATTGACTCAGAATCGAAAATTGAACAAATGTCTGTGTGTGTATGTGACCAAAATTCTCACTGAGTTTTCTCAGCCAGTGCTGGGACGATTTTGGTCAAACTAGTTGCTTTCGCTTTGGTTTAAGGTCTTATACGTACGATTTTTATGAAGATTCGATAAATGATTCAAAAGCTTTGTATAAAAATGTGTTTTTGTATTTATCCGGATGTTAAAAAAGTGACCGGAAATCGAATCAAATACCTTTATTTATACATCGTTGGTTAAGTAATCGTAAAACCTTTCAAACGAGTCCAAAACATTTAAGATTTTGCAACCCTGTCTGACATTATGACCACTTAAGTGATATTTATGTACGTTTTTGATGCCGGATCTTAAGAAAATCTAGATGAAATTTGTGTCCAAACCTATCGAATAACCAATTGTTGGTAAAGAGTTAGGAAGGCGCCAACCACATAGGTGGATTAAGTTAATTTTTATTTTTTTTGTTAAGTAGGTCATTTTGAGAAACTACAAAAATTACTGCATACTTCTTTTTACTAAAAATAAAGGAAATGTTAGTAAAAACCACAGCCAAAGTCGACTCCTTAAAAATTACATTTTTTTTAAATCAATGGCAAAGCCACATAAAACAAGTCAATTATCCAACCCTAAAATTTTCTAAAATTCAAGAGTTCTTTTTCCCAGTGCTTTTTAAAGATCAAAAATTGGTTGAAAAATTGATTTGTGGCGATTTTTCAGATCGAAGCTCTAGCTAGGCCTAGAGACGGGGTTACGTTGTAGGTAGAGGGTTAAAGTCGGTAATTCATAATTCAATATCTCGTGATCTAAACATAAAACATTGATGAAAAACGGAAAACCTGTGAAACAATATTTTTTCAGGAACACGATGGTGAGGTCAAATATAAGTTAAAATTGTGAAAAAGGTGCAACAATATTTTGATTGCGCAACACACTGTAAAAAAAATATATCAAAAAATGGAATGCATTAATTGATTTTACCTCCAATTTTCTTTAAAATTAGTCCTTCCATAGACATCGCAGTTTAAAGATAAAGTTTTTGGAAGGCACCAACCTTGCAGGGGAATTTAGAAATGTTTGATGCATGGAATGATAACCAATTGAAGCTGGACACGAGCAGCCCAAAATCAATCCCATGGCCCTAACGCACAACTACAAAAAATTTTCTAATGTCCTATAAACGTTAATTTACGACGAGCTAAAAATCGATTACCGATTACCGATAGCCACCTTTATACGAGGTGACATTCAATACTTAAAATATTATTAGAAGTGATCTCGAAAAAAAGCGGAGAAGCAAATCCACCATCAAAGATCATCGCGTGAAGGTGCGCTCAGATCTGGAAGCCAAACAATTAAAATTCCTTTTTTTATGAAAACACCCCAAACAAACTGCCCGGATAATAATAAACCTTTCTTTTACGAGTGTTTCGCCATAAATCCAATCGTCAAAAAAACGCGATGACCAACGAGGCTTCCCCGAGCCGCGCGTTCTGAAAGAGCGTATAAATCTATCCAATAAATCTTGAAACTTGTTCATCCGATGGACTCTGACCGGCACGGCATGACCGGGGAGTTCCCGCAGAATTGTCGATTTCGGTTTCGGCCGTTTTGGTTATCGGTGAGCTCCAATCGCCAATCCTAGGCGTCTCTCGCTGGGGTGGTGAGTTGTTTACATATTGGTGCTCTGTTCCCATTATTGAGTGATTTTTTATTCTATCCGTTCTCCCACCAGTTAGTCAAAACGCTTTAAATTTATTAACAGCCCATTTGAATATTTTATGCCGGCTGATGCAACTCTAAATACAGCAATAAACCGCGAGTAGAAGAGAGGCGGAATGTGATATTTAATCTGCTCGTCGGAGGCGTTTTGCTTTATTCGCTAATACTCTTATTGATTGACTGTGATAATTGATTACAGTCACACACCGTTTTCGCGGTTTGGCGGATAATTTCGCGGTAAGGTAAACAAAGAACCTGGAGGACGTTGAAACCGTTACGCTATATTGTGGCTTGCAACTGAAATGAGCTTCATTTAAGGTTAGATTGAGGTGTTTAAAAATATAACTAATTTTTGCCATCCAGTCATCACAGTGATGAAATAGAACGGCCAACCTCGTAGCGCAGGGGTGAAGAGTTAGACTCGCATCCAAAACGCGCCGGTTCGAAGCTCGAGCTTAAAATAACGTTTTTGGCGTTCAAGGGTATTATGCTCAAAAACATGTTTTATTTAAAACTGAGCATCTACTTGGCAGGACCAAGGTCGTTTTGGATGACACTATGACAGAGTGTCGTCTTCTGACATCCGTTGTTACGATCTCTGTCAAAGTTGTCAGAGGATGTGGACGTTATCGTATGAGTGTACCCAAGTGTAAAAACAAAATAGAATATATGGGTGGGATAATGTAATTTGTATAAGTTTGGCCAATAATGCTGCTGTAACTCAAACAAAGGGTCGATTGTGTCAATTAAGTACGGGCTCACGATTGAAAGGTTACACCTGTAAGATTTCCTCACACACAAAATTGTCGATTATCATTCACGCACGCCAAGCGCGATGAAAATGCCACACCATCCATCCATCCATCCATCCACTGATCCATTTGTTCGTTCGTTTGATTCGTTTGGCGATGACATGCGGAAATCGTGGTTGCGTGAAAACTATGTAACCCATCGGTGACAAGGCCCTGAAAAACTCACGGCATCGCATGGCAAAGAGTGAACAAAACAGCCATATCACATTTACATGACAAAAAATTATATTGTTCAGGATATTTTTAATTGGTTCTGTCATAAACTTTGACATAAACTTCATATTTCGTCTGGCTGTGGCATGCTCGGCTGATTGCTTTTTTCCCGCTTCCATTTCTATTTTGAAACTTTTATTGTTGCTTTTGCTGTTATTATTGTTGTTGTTGTTGCATGTCGTGGTGGATGTTCTGCGCGCGCTCTTTTCGGACGCTGAAATGATTGTTACAAACAAAAATATACACACACACAAAAAAGGTCGCTCCCGCAAGTGGAAATGTGAAAAAAACAGGGCACACGAATAATGGAACACGGTTCGCTCTTTTTGTATCATTCGTTTGAGATTTTTCTCAACATTTTGTGCGTTGTGTCCCCTCCAGCTGATGTGCGTCAGTCGTCAGATAAATGTGAAACATGTACATTTACAATCTACCAGAACCAGACTTTGGAGTTTCGGTGCTCCTTATCAGTGGAAATTGTGATTCTTTTCTGTCTGTCTGACTGTCAACGTAGCGGCGTTTTGGCGCAATGTCATGTCGTTTTCTGAGCCCACAAAAGATCTACTAGTTAAACATTTTGCAAATACAGTACCATCAACTGGGCCGAAACTAAAGCATAAATATAGACAGGCTGAATTAAAAAAAAAATGGTTGAATTTTTTTTTTACAATTTTGTCAAAATAAATATCAAAATTACTGTAAAAGTATTTTTTTTCCAATGACCCATGAAGAGTATCGGGGCCGCATTTACAAAGCGGATTCAGTGGTTGGTTATTTCTTAACTTAACCCTCTACAACCCAACCCCATATCTAGACGGGCTTTGATCGGAAAAATCGCAAAAAAATGGATTTAGGTTCTGGAAAATCGAAGTTCGGGTTATGTGCTTTCGAACTTTCTCTACTTTCGACATTTTGTCTTGTGACCTAGACATTTTATTTTTCGACCTTTTATCTATTCGATGTTATGTCTTTCACCTTTTTTATACATTCATATTTTAAAACCCTCAAAGAGATTTCTCGAGATAGGGTTACCGGGTTTAAAAAAAATGAGACTCTTTGATAAATCAAGTAGGGTAGATGTCCCTATTTTAGGCTTATTCAGAAGATATAATTTGATACTTTCCGCTTTCGACGGCTCCTTAATGTCGACAACGAGAGAGTCTTCTGTAATTACATTTGATTTTCATTATAAGTGGTCAACTATTTACTCTACAACTCCAGTTTGCTCTTCATGATTTCAACACTGTTCGTTTTTATAACTTTTGAATAATATATGGTTTGATACAAAACAGTTTCCCCTGAATTTAAAACATCCTCTTGAATCTTTTGACCCAACATTTTTATTTCTGCTAATTCTTGTACCTCACTTAATCTTGTCCAGTCAGGAACATTCAAACCCATTTTAAGTACCTTGTTTCAGACACGAAAGAGCCTCAATTTATGAGCTCTAGCGTAACAATCCCTCCTTATATCGCTGTATCAGCATCAAAAATAACACAATACTGCTTGCTTTTAGAATCCGGCCTACAATCTACCTAATATGGCCCAATATAGGGTCATCTACCTTAGTTAACAATCGATTTTGAAAGTAATTTGAATAGAAAATGAATTTCAGAACAACACCAGTTAAAAAAAATATGTCCATAACAGTTCGGAAACATTTGCCCAAAAATCGGAAAAAATAAAAAAATATCGATTTGAATTCTTTTTCTTAGAAAAAATGTTAAAAAATAAACTTTCTTTCGTCACATTATTTTTATGTGTCCCGTTCCGTTTCCATGCTTTGGGATTACATACATACCGTAAACTGGGGTGACTTTGATAGCCCGGGGTGACTTTGATAGGTTTTTCAAATGCTCGTCAAATTAATACCTAAACATTTTTGAGAATTTTGAGTATGTAAGCATTAAGTGATAGCTTATTATCGAACATTTATGCAAAAATGACACTGTTTAATTGGATGTATCAAAATTAGTGGCCAAATCAAATTTCTATCAATGTCACCCCGGGCTATCAAAGTCACCCCAGTTTACGGCATTCGAGTTTTTTTTTAATTTCTGAATAAATGTTGTTTGTTTGATGTATTTCTACAAACATAAAAAAAATTAAACATATTTATTTTTTAAATTTGAGTTGAATGTTTATCTAGAGGTTGGAAATGAAGTAAACTGGTGTAATTAATAAGTGGAAGGTGGAAAATTAGGTATGATTGTAACCGGGAACCGTGGTGTAGGGGTAAGCGTGATCCTCTCACCCAGTCGGCCTGGGTTTGATCCTAGAAGGTCCCGGTGGCAAATTTTGAGACGAGATTTGTCTGATCACGCCTTCCGTCGGACAGGGAAGTAAATGTTGGCCCCGGTCTAACCTAATTGGTTAGGTCGTTAGCTCAGTCCAGGTGTAGGAGTCGTCTCCCTGGGTCCTGTCTCGGTGGAGTCGCTGGTAGGCAGTTGGACTAACAATCCAAAGGTCGTCAGTTCGAATCCCGGGGTGGATGGAAGCTAAGGTGTAAAAAGAGGTTTGCAATTGCCTCAACAATCAAGCCTTCGAACACCTAGTTTCGAGCAGGAATCTCGCAACCGAGAACGCCAAGTCAATGCTGTAGAGCGAATAATTTGATTTTTTTTGATTTTTGTAACTAGTCAATTGTTAAATTATCAATCATTTTTGAATGATGTTGTTGTTGTTGTTAATTAATTTATTTTGAATGATATGAAGGGATCTTTAAGGGGAAATGGAATCATGTGAGAAATGTTTCGAATATTGATCGATTTCAGAATCTCTAAGTTGTAAAATTTTATGTTTTTTTTTTGTGTAGGCTCGTTATTTATATCAAGCAAGCCAATCAAATGATAATTAAATGAAAAAGGTCAGATAATTGTGAACAACAAATTAACAGGACCAACAATGTTGTTTCTTGATTTCATGGCTTTTTACGCTAACAATGTTATCTGTAATCAAATATTCCAACAATTATGCTGTTATCTTAACTGATAATATTAGAAAAATGTTGGATCTCTACAGTATATTGAAGTTTTCACAGAAAATCAACCCATACCAAGCGACTTTCTAATACAAATATATTTGTTTTTGACACACCTTCTAATGTCACCACGAATCGGCAATTTCCACCCATTAATGGTTTTGTTTGTGACTTTTATTTTGCTCTCGCATAATTTACGTATTTTTTATTAGCATATCAATTAGCGGAACCATGTTCGCTGCCGGCCTGATAGACCCACGAGAAGCCTAAAAACTGAAATTGTAACACCATTTAGGAGTGTCCCGTTTGTGGCAATAAAAATTTCAAACCGGCCTACTCTGTCTATAAACAACAATGACGATCGCCCGCCGGTGTGTGTGTGTGTTGGTGGCCGTGGCGCGTTCAATTTAAGCCTACTTCCTTCTATTGTTTATGGTAATTTGTGCCTCAATAAATTATGTTGATTTAAATTCCTGCTTCTGGTTGATTTGCTGCCTCCTTACTCTGCTGCACCGAAAAATGCCTACTCCTCTGAGTTTTAGCAGCACAATGAGATATCCAACAGGCAGCAAGGGTGAACGAGAGGGGGCGGTGCCCAATTTGAATACGAAATAAGCAAACTAGTTAATTTGTTGGAACGCGCGCGCGGGTACTCTCCCTACGCGTAATAAACTGAATGCACTTTTATGTAGATTTGGTCGATTCAGTCGGTTCGATTTCTCGGCCCTCGAAGTCAGTGTCCCTTATGATGATGTATGCTACACTTTTGTCGCTGAGCTGAGGCGTTGGCATTATGTGGCTCATGCTTTTTTATGCTCGTTGCTTTTCGTGGTACCCCCCTGACTGGTTTCATCGAGGAAAAGGTTCATATAAAAGTTTATTGCATGTTTACGCGCTTCAGTAAAGACGTGCTCAATTTATTAAGTGGAAAGCAGCTCGCGCGCGTAAAACGTTGATGACATCTCTTCTGGTTTCGGGGATTGATTTATGCTTTACTTGGCGCTGCCCTTCCTGTAACGCTGTAACGCATTGTACAGCTGGTGTTTTATTCGGGAGTTTAGGTGAGGTAATAAGCACGATCAGAGAAATACTAGAGTGCGTGCTCTGACCATCAGTTGGTTGACACAGAGTTCAATTGGCGCCTAAATTTGTTGACCCTTTTGTTTAACGATTTGATAGTCTAATTCAAAGATCTAATGTTTTTTTTTCTTTTGGAAAACATTTAAAAGAGGTTCAGGTGACACAAACATCCAAACTACTTCATAAACTATCATGCAGCCTTTTATATACAAAAAACAAAACCGCCAGTGAGGGTAGCTATGAGAAAAGCTTTCAAAGTAGAATTTTTCTTAGACAGTTTGCTAACATTTTCCTAAAATATGTAAAAATTTTATGAAAAATAAATTCAAATTTGGTATGATTTTTCGAGAGGTCATTTTTGTACCTCAAGTTCAGACAGATGCCAAAATGACAGAATATCTTCTAGGAACGATATTGTTTCAGCAAAGTTGTCTTACACAACATTTTAGGCAGATTTAAGTTTCATTGAGAAGAAATTGAAAAATCAGTAATAATCATTTCGACCCAATGTCTCCCCCACTGACGGAAATACTTAATCTGAATTAAAAAGTGCAGCCTCGTTTAATTTTCTAAAATCATTCAGGTTTTTCATTGCGTTATGTGTCATTCGTTCAGCTCTTGAAATTCCATCACAACAAGCCATAATAAAAAAATTAAGCCAAATTCATGCAAATATTTAATTTTTCATTTGACGATATATTGGAAACTATCGATTCAGTTGTAAATGTTTTCAATGTTTTTTCAAAAACAAAAAATATAGACTAATATTCGTTCATTTTTTTGTGGATATATCCTGGAATGTTGCAAATTGCTCCACGAAAAATGTTGGATAGTCTGTCTCTCCTAGAAAAAAAAAAAACAAATATCATTGTCTTGAGTCCAATCCATGTGAAAATGCAGCGGGTTTAAAGATTTTTTTAAATGCATGTGTTTTGGGCATTTTTTTGATGTTTTTGGCCATTTCTATATGTAAGATTTGATTTTTCAGTCTCGAAAATATTTTTATTGAAAAGCTCGTCCAATTTTCCATAAGTTTGCCTGTGACATCATTTTTCCTTAGGCGTTATCCGTTAAGTATGTCATCAAATCATATAATTTCGGAGTTTTTTCTTTAGTGTATTTTTTCAGAAAACAAGTAAAATTTCTTATAATTTGTATTAGACCTCTTTTTGAAACGATGCAACGGATTTGACATACATCAACATTTAAATTGAAAAACACAAAAATATTTCAATAACTTTCGTTCTTCAATTATCATCCTCGAGTGCAACTGGCTCCATTTACACACAAATGGTTCATATAAACCCAGGATAAAATGTCTACGTTGTCGTGATTTTTTTTTAGCTTTTTGACGATCCGAAAAAACGCGTTTTGAACTTTGAAAAAAAAAAAGCAAAACAAAATAAATAAAAAAAACGTTATAAAATATGTTCACATTAGTTTGGCATGTACGAGTGACAAAGCAAGCAAGTTTCAGATCAAATTTTCTTTCATATCTAGATTTTTAATTGAAAAGGTCCTGTTCGCGCACTTCTTGTGCGAATATTGTTAATTTCTGGACCAGTCTAGAGTCCACTCGCAGTTGACTTACAACCAGCAGGTCGAGTGGACAATAGATAGATTTGTGTGTTGTGTGTGTCCCATTTTCTGTGTGCCTTACGCACAAGACGACAACAACAAAACAGTGCATCTTCGCATTCAGGCCCGAACGGGCAGTGGCCACTTTTATTGTTAATAAACCGTTGTTCTGAACTTGTGTGGTGTTTTGATTGCTGGCGCTAAGCTAGCGCAGCTACCTCGGACGAGGTCCTCTGTTCCTGCTCTACGCGGTGCTTCGAACATGGTCCTTCGAGCCGGATGGGCAGAAAGTTTCTGTCCGTCCGGCCCCTACAACGTCGACTTCGCTCCAGCAACGTAGCAGCTATGGCGGACGCGCCATCGTAGTCAGGAGTTCAAGCTGATGTACGCCTCGGTAAACTCCACGATCTGCACCCACAAGCCACAACCTACGCCGTCGTTTCGGCCTCCCGTGCTCGACCGGCAACACCACGGAGTCCAACGATTGGCCAACAACCCGCAGCCACGGTTAACAACTACACCTGCTGCCAGTCCCGCTCAACACCACCGTCATCATCGTCAATCACCAGGTCGTACGGCTCATCGTCAAAGAACCTGCGAACTCGGAGATTGTGGACGATCATCACATCGATCGGTAAGCAGGACCCAGGACGAGCCAGCAAGCAGCCGAAGCAACCAGCCCAAGTCAACTTCATCACTTCGGCATCAGCAGCAGTTGGATAGACTGGTTCAACTGTAACACGCACCGCGCCGGTACCAACATGCATCGCAGCGGCGATCGAGCCCACGGTTTCCACAAGGATTCATCTGGTCAAATCATCGCACCAAGTTTCCACAAGGATCAACCCGGGACACGTCGTTCAACAAGTTCGGCCAGCGCGGCCGGGTCCAAGGTTACCCACAGCGGATCAACTTCACCACGAGCTGAGTTTCCGACCAAGGATCAACTCCAGCCAGTCACGAACCACTGCGCGTTCTGACACGAGGTTTCCCACAAGTGCGGATCAACCTACCGAGGACCACATCCCAAGTAACAATTTACGTTTTAATTCACTCTGGAAGAATATTTTAAGAGTCTCTGGAAAGATTCGAGCAAAAAACCGCTTTATCCTGAAAGCAGCAATAAAGAAGAGTTAAAGCAGCAATAAGTGTAAAATGGACCATTTTAGGAGGTTGTCAAGAGCGTATTTCAGGAGAGTTCTAGAGTCAAACAGTATTGCTGTTGATTTTTAACGGACTCTCCAGATACTCTCAAGAGATCTAATAGAACTTATTCTAAAGCTACTCAAATTTGTAGCTTTATTGAAGAACTCTTGGTAGCCGCAATAAAACATGATTTAAACTTTTTTATTCTTGATTAGGATAAATTATATTTTATCAAGCAAATATGGGTGCAAGATTTACTTTATTAAATCCAACTATTCTTTGAAACTTTTAACGACAAATGGTTAACTTTATTCGGTGACATGAATATAATAATTATATAAATAAGTGTTTGATTATCGATTCAATCATATTGCGAAAATCCATGCCATTAAAATTTCACCAATCAATTTCTAGAGATACCTCGAAAAAATAGACACCGAATACATTATTCTGTCAGAATAACTCTCATTTTTCATAAAATTTAAGCAAACTTTTCTTGTTTAGCTGTAATCATCATCATGGCGTCCATCTAGGTCGCTATTTTTTCATTTAAACATGGCGAAATTCGTTAAATCTATTTGTTCTGACTTAAAGCTATTAGAAAAACATCTTTTCTTGAGATGCTCTTGATCAAGAACAACGTTTCTTGAAAAGCTCTTGTTTAAGATTAAGCAAGGGGTTCTAGACTGGAGTGAGCTTTGACATAGTTTTAACCCAGAGTAAAATGCACAATACTGCGACCGTAGCGCATGCAAGTTTTAGCCCACTGGAGATAGATCCAAAAATCATGTGTTGGCACATTTTCGTCATTTTCGTGAATTACGAATAACGAGTTTTCGTCAAATTTGAATGAAACTAGGATTTCGTTCAGTTCACCGTTTTTATTTATTTATTACAACAGAAAAGAATACTTGTCACTTTTTTTCACTTGATGATTCGGAAACGCCTTCCAATGTTCAATGCCGGAAGCTCAGAAAGATGCACAACACTTGTTTCATCACCTCACGAATCTAAATTTGACACAATTTAATCACTAACTCACATAACAATTACGAATGCAGTATGATCTTTTTTAATTTAATAAAAGAGCTTGCCCGGCACTTTAGAAACGTCCGATCTTCTTGCTGCTAAAAGTAGACTGAGTTTGACATTTGAAAGGTCAAGACAAAAAGATTTCGAATAAAGCTTTCCCTAAAAAACTTGGTTCTAATACTGATTTGGTGAAGTCAATTTGTTCTGGGAATATCTTCTTCAAGATAACTGTAAGTACATAAAAAAGAGATTAATAAAACTTTGCTCCATGTTCTTCGAGAACATTTCAAGATTTTTTCAAGATAATTCTAGAACAGTATTTTGCTAAGCCCAAAAAGACTTGATAAAAGCTTTTATAAAAGCAAGACGCTTTTTTCAAATGTTTTATAAAAACTGATAAAACTTAGGAGCATTTGGATTGCTACCTGGGATCTACAACACTTCGAAGAAGCTGGCGCCTCAACCACCAAAGGACTCCTGAAATCATCATTTCAGCGGGGGCAGTATGTTCGCGCACTTCTTGTGCGAATATTGTTAATTTCTGGACCAGTCTAGAGTCCACTCGCAGCTGACTTACAACCAGCAGGTCGAGTGGACAATAGATAGATTTGTGTGTTGTGTGTGTCCCATTTTCTGTGTGCCTTACGCACAAGACGACAACAACAAAACAGTGCATCTTCGCATTCAGGCCCGAACGGGCAGTGGCCACTTTTATTGAGGTTTTGCAGCGCGACTGCGTTTCAAATGTAGGTGGCGCCAAAATGAGGTTACTTGCCTAAAGTCGTATGCCTTTCTGTCGATTAGAGAACAAAATCGCTTATTTCTCATGATTCCCTGCATCAATCTTCATGAAACTGGTTGCAAAAGACGAGAAAAATTTTTTGCTTTAAAATAATGAACATCAACTTTTGGGCTCGCAAAAATTTGTGACCATTTTCTTTAAAAAACATGTTTTGGAACACGAAAAAATGAGTTTCCCCGTATATATCAATGAAATAAACAGTTATATAGTTGATAACAGATGTGTTAACGTATATTCAACAATTTGTATTGATTTTTGACAGACTTTCTTGCCAAATAGTCCAAATTACTATCTTTTTATAAATTTACAGTTTTCTCATAGAAAAATCAAACTAATATTGGAAAGTTGTACACCAAATTGTTGGAAATAATTTTTCTCAACCGAATCCGGCATAAGTTTTGTAAAAATATTGATTATGGAGGAAAAAACACATTTTTTCCAAAAATCATAGGTTTACGCTATTTGTTCATAGGTGGCGACATGTGTCTTTTAGCTTTGCTGCAAATTCTCTATTGTTAATAAACCGTTGTTCTGAACTTGTGTGGTGTTTTGATTGCTGGCGCTAAGCTAGCGCAGCTACCTCGGACGAGGTCCTCTGTTCCTGCTCTACGCGGTGCTTCGAACAGGTCCTATAAACATATGAAACACAATAGTTTGGAGGATTAAAAAAAAACTTCTTGATATTAAGGGTAACAACAATATTTTTATAAATTCAGTAATTTAAATTTTTTTTTTTCAGGGCGGCTGTTTTATGTTTTCACCTTTCTTTTTTGGAGACAGTAAAAAGCTCGTGAATTAAGGTTCCTTCAACCTTAATTCACGATCATGTTAATTCAAGTTGTTTGTAATACTTCGAAGTTTACGAACCAAGTCCGAAAGTTCGCAAACGTCCATCATTGCGAGCCCACGATAAACATTAATGTCGCGTATTAAATTGTCATAATGTCGTTTATTCGACGAATTATGTTAATGTTTACGCCTTCGGTATGGTTCCATTTAAATATTTTATTGGTGGTGGCCAGCCGGAATGTTTGGTGCACTTTTAAATAAAGCTTCACTTTTTTTTCTGGCAGCGAACCATTTCTTGCTCGCCGGCTGTTGTGTTTTCCATACGCACACGTGGACAATATTTTTTTGTTTTTCATTTTTTGTCGCTTATTGTTGCTCCATTTGCCGCTTCATTCCGCGTCATTAATAAATCATTCAGTCGAAAAAATATAATTTTAAGCGTTTTGGTGGCTGTTATTGTGAGAAGAAAAAAAATCCTTTCATACGCAAAAAAAGTTCGAGCTCGAAAAATTGCATACAAAACTGCACAACTGCGACGTGGTAGTTTTAATTATGTATTCTTTACGATTGTTTGCGGTTGAGCGCAAGAACCAGTGCGTTCGTGCGTGCGTGCGTGTGACACAACAAAACTGTACTGTGCTTCTTCGTGGTGTCACGAGGCGGGTTCGGTTTTCACCCGGATGGTGGTTTTATTGGTCCCTTTACAATTTTATTAATATTTCATTAAACGGCTACAAAAGTATCGCACGCACACGCAATCAAGTTTTACAAAGATATGATGTGACCAATTTTGCGTCGCGAGTCTTGCGGTTATGGTTGTTGATTTTTAACCATGAAACCAGTGAATAAATTAAATAAAACATGTAGAGACTTTTTGCTTGATGTGCCGCACTCGCTGTAAGGAAATAAAATTGTATTTTGAAATCATAAAAACTTTTTTATCTTTCGACTTTGATTAAATAGTAATAAAAACACCAAATAAGCAAAAGATAATGATTGATAGTTGTAGAACAGGTACTATAATACTAATAAAAAACAAAAACTGAACAGATAAATCCATATAAAATTATCAAAAAAATTATTAATAAAAAATTTAAAACATACAAAGCAAATTATGGATTGCCATTTCAGTAAAATAAATAACTTAATAAGATTCAATAATCATCACTTTTGCTGAAATTCGGCAAATAACAAAAACATTGCTGAAAATTAAAAACTGCATCTGTCAAACTGAAATGTCACTTATGACTTATGGTTTGGATGCTGCCGAGAGAGAATCCTTTTTCAAATGTGTTGTGTTTTTAAGTGTTGTGTTATGATTTTTAGAAACAAAGGAAAGAAAAATGTGCATGACTAATGCCTCAATGCTAACCACCCTAGTAACCACCTGTTTTTTAGGTTTGGAGGATTGATGAAATAAATGAATAAATAAATGTACTGGAAACATTTTTAATAGCAAAAAAAATGTTTTTTTTTTAAATAATTGAAATAACAGCAATGATTGCTGAATCTTCAGCAAATGATCTGTCAAACTGACACAAGAAAATTACTGATTTATCAGAAAAATAATTTGACGTTTCCTTTCAGTTGTTTTGACAACCTGTTCACTGAAATTTCAGTAAACTATCTGTCAAAGTGATAAATGTCAGTTACTGAGAATTCAATAAAATCTAAATTACTGAATCGTTTACTGAAATTTCAGTAGATGCAAATTCAGTAAAACTTTACTGAATTTCAGCGATATAAATTTGGTGTGTAAACATAAAACACGAAAGGTAAAGTTTTTCGCAGAAAAAAAGCAAAAAAAATAGGTTGAAGAGGAAATTAACTCAAATTTAGCTCATTGTCTGAAAAGAGTTTGAAAAATAGATTTGTCATGCAAACGGGTCATATTTCTGGGTACCTTCTACTCATACATTGTTTCAATTTCAAAATAAAAAAAAAATAAAGTGAACAACAAAGTTGTTACTATTTTACCAATCTCCTAGACTGCACAAATCAAGCAGCCGACACGACGCGATTAAGTCAGCGTGAAAAACAGTTTTCCTCGTGGTGCCGCACACGAAGTGCGTGTGGGCGGTGCAAAGTTTGCGACATTATTATTACGGCCGACCCTATTAAACCCTTTGATTCGGTAAAACGACAAAACTTTATCGAAACCGCGTGCTCAGTTAGTTTTCGTCAACTTTTTAATTATGGTTGACAATTAAAGGCAATAAAAATGAGCTCTATAAATTTAAGTTGCTTTCGGTTGCCCTCTTAGTTGGTACATGCCCGACTGTTTTGACAAAGTGACGTATGTGACAATTTGGTTTAAAACTAAAAGTGGCATTTAAGTCCCTTTTCAAGATGTTGGCTGTAATTGTTTAGTTCTTTCGAGTTACTTTTGCAGCGGAGAGTTGAGTTTTGCTCTCTTTTTCCCTGGGTTGGCGTGTTTGAACTGTCCCAGGGTTCCTGCAGCCCACGTGGCACGGGCTCGAAGCGAGACAGGTTCACCAGTTTCGAATTGTTGTCATTTGGCTGGCATCAGAAGCAGTTTGTTGAATTTTGTAGTTGCGGTGGGTTTGGCGCGGGGGTTTTGATTTTCTATTATAGATTTATGGTTGTTTATTCATTATAACTGTGGTAACAGGAGACACTTAATGTAATTTAGGAAAGCGGCCACCGCGCACCGGCCTCGGGGAAGAAAGAAAAGAGTTCTGCCTGCAGAGTCGCGGGGACATTGCGTGACACGGAACCACCATGAAATTACGATTATTGTCATTGGCATTAAAACGGCAACCGCGACCGAAAGAGTGGCACGAGAAAGGGTTTCACGACGTGGTTAGTCGGTTGATGTGTGTGTGTGTCCTATCTATCGCTATATAGAGAAGGACCCACCACCGGTTCATGCTACTGGTTGATACAGTGATAATGTGGACTCGGGAAGGGCGGGGTGTCATTGAGCAGCAGTTCGAAAAGTTTTTCAAACTTTGGCTGCAAATAAGTGGTGCCCTCTGGCTCTTGGTTGGTTGGTTTTAACGAGCTCAATATATCTTCGGCAACGACACTGACAGCTTTGCGTTCGAAGTTCATAAAACTCAAAGAATATCTTTATGTGTGAATTGCATGAAGCAGGCACAAATCATAAACGGTTTTAGAGGTAAAGTTGTATTTGCAGAGCGCTATGAAGTCATTTCAATGTGAAGCAAGTTTTGCCGAGTGGTGCAAACGAATTCTTGAATTTTCGTTTCTTTTGTTGAGCTATAAACTTATAAATCCTGCAAAATAACCCTGTGAGAAATATATGGCCCGATCCGTTTGATCGCTGAATAGTGTAGGGTGTGATGTAATGCCGATCGGGCGTTATATTCCTCACAGGAAAGCAAGATGGTGAGTTTGAATACAACACTAAAAGTCAATAAAAAACAACTTTAAACTTTTTTAATGTTTCAGCAAAATAAACAAAAACGGAAGCTTAATAGTAAATTAACTGCCAATGATTAAAATTGTAAATTTTGGATATGAATGCAATGTAACAATGTGCATCCTCTTATTTTTGCTACCTCTTGAGATAAAGTCTTCTGCAAGAACAGAGAAGTTGCAGAGAACTATTTTGAAAAAATAGGTACAATGAAAAAAAAAACATTTTTTTCATCACTTTTAAAATTATTTCAAAATAAAAAAAAATCACGTTTAAATTTTTTTGAATAGTGATCCTTTTCAAGTTATTTACTTTATAGATAAATTTTGGCGAAGGATAATATTTTAATAATTCTTCATGAAGGAAAGACATCCCATGCAAAAGTAATGTTGTTGCATTGCTGAGAAAATTTTCTACATTTTTTTTGCTTTGTTGGTCGGATTGAAATAAAATGAGAACTGTCAACTAGAGCGAATCGGGACTACAGGAAATAGGAACAGCAAATTTAAGGGGTTTCATTCATGTAAATCGGCAAAGATGTCGAGGTTCGTTTGAGCACACACTTAAACTCTTTCAAAATCTGTTTTCTGGGCATTAAAATATACATTTTCATCTATTAACAAAACAAATTTGAAAACATTTGGTTGTATCATTGCCGAGATATAGCTATTTGATGTTAGCAGTTTCAAAAAACGGGTGCCACGATATCTCAACATTGCTTCGACCCAAATCGGCTTAAAATTTTGGTGAAGACTAGTTAAACCGGTCCTGTGTGCATGACGAAGGCCGATTTTCAAAAAGTTTATTTTAAAAAAAAGATAAAAATATTTTTCTGTTTTTCATATAAAAAATCACCAGTTTTTGATTTTTGTAATTTTTTAAAAAGCTAAATTTGACAATCGGGCTTTGTCATGCACACGGGATATGTCTTGAGAATCTTCACCCCAAATTTCAGCCAATTTGGTCCATCCTATCTCGAGACATTGTGGCACCCGTAAATCAACTCAGTGTTTAGAGCAAAGCGCTCACAAAGTTTGACAGTCCGCTTTGCGCATGGAGAAATTTTGAACTTAAATCGTCTTTTACTCAGTTAAATCATGAAATATCTTCATGAAACTTTCAGGAGTGATTGATAATCATCTTTTTGGTGGATTTACTAAATTTTCTGTAATATGAAATTTTGTGATTTTCTACATGTATGTAACCCTTTAATAGCACTTAAAAGCTTGAGATTTGGTAAACGATACAATTAGTTAGATGTCTTTAAAAGCGAGCCTAATATTATGCACTATTTGTTTTCACAGAAAAAAAATGATGGTAATATTCATCAGGAAATGGTGACAGATTTTGTGGCAAAATAAATGATAAATTTTACCCCAGAAAATGATGAATTTTCATCAGTTTTTGATGAATATTCATCAGGTTCACATTTTTACACATTTTTTAATGTAATATTACACAAATAAAGAGGTAATATTCAACCTACCAAATTTTCAACATTCCAAAATTCAACTTTTTTTTTCTGTGTTATTATTTGTCTGTTCTATCTGAAATAAATAAAATATATTCAAATATTTTGCAGTAACAAGGCTAAAACAGCAATCCAATTCTCTTAGATGACAAAATTTCTCAATATCACCTAATTAGCCTTCATGCACCAACAGGAAAAGATGTATAAGAATTTGTAATCGTGGATTTGATACATAAAATGTTACCCTGTTACCAGATTTACAGCAAGCTCGTACATATATCAATATCGCTCTTGTGCAAACATGTCAGCGATCTGCAGTCTTCATCAATACTCATAACTTCTGACCCATCCTCAAGCAACTTGCCAGAAAGAAGAATATGTTTATGCTCTGGTCACTTCAGGTCATCAAGCGCTC
Source organism: Culex pipiens pallens (assembly GCF_016801865.2). Taxonomy (NCBI): domain Eukaryota; kingdom Metazoa; phylum Arthropoda; class Insecta; order Diptera; family Culicidae; genus Culex; species Culex pipiens. The sequence continues at coordinate 122,377,532 of NC_068938.1, forward strand.
GGTGGTAGCGTGTCTGATCAATAACCCAGAAGTTGAAGGTTCAATCCTCGTTTTGTTAAGTTTTTTTTTCTGCAATAGAATCAAATAGCCGTCGGTTTTGTCAATAATTGTCGGTAACGGGCTGAATTGTAATCTTCCTACACAGAAAAAAATTGTGTAAATTTGGAAGCTTTAATTTTGGAAGGTTGAATATTACCTCTTTTTTGATATAATTTTACCTCAATTTAGACTGAAAAAGTGACATTACACCAGAAAAGTGGTAAAATTAAGCATTTCCAGAGGTAAATTTACACCTTTTTTCTGACATAAAAGATGTACCCCTTCCCAGATGTAATATTACCATGATTTTTTTTTTCTGTGTATATCGCAAAAAAAAGCATGAGGACAGTTTTCATGCAGATTCTGCGGAATTTCGAGTACCGTAAACTGGGGTGACTTTGATAGCCCGGGGTGACATTGATAGAAATTTGATTTGGCCATTAATTTTGATACATCCAATGTAACAGTCACATTTTTGCATATATGTTTGTTAATAAGCGATCCCTTAATACTTACATACTCAAAATTCTCAAAAATGTTTAGATATTAATTTGACGGGCAATTGAAAAACCTATCAAAGTCACCCCGGGCTATCAAAGTCACCCCAGTTTACGGTATGCCAAAAATGGGGCGGCCAATTTTACATATAAGTCCCTTTGACACCAAATTTCCATCTCATCGCCTTTTCAGGCTGCAAATTATTTAAAAAACATGTCTTATTTCGCATGTTCAAAAATTGAAGGGGTCGTACCGCCCCTCCGTCACGAGGTATAAAAAAAACGGACCTCGGATTTGTAACCGTTGGTTACAATTCTTCAACGAACCTTCACTTTTCTACTTGATTCCGTACATACAACATCACACAATACATGGCAGTAGAAGGGTTTTCGTGCCGCTGTAACGAGATAGTCCTTGACAGCGATAGGGCAGGACTACTCGAATTGGGTGGAAAAGAAAATGGAGCTTTTCCCCTCCCGTTTGGAATTCGAGCGGGAAATGTCTTCTTGGCCCGCCGATGTTTAGCATCGGCCTCTTTTGCCATTCAGGCGTCCGTGTGTTAAGTCGTGTCCGTTTGTGCCAGTATCGTCTATTTGTACTGCGCACGTCTTTGCCTTCCGGAAGTGGAAGTGCCCAGAACGGAAGTCCAGTCCGTCGGCGCGACGGCACACGGGAACCGGTGAACCTAGCCTCGTGAGTGCGCAGGAGCCGTTGGCTACGTTTTAACGTCAAGCACCGACCCGAATCTCTGGCGCGCGGCGCCATAACCCGTCAAGGAGATTATCCCCTCTCGGCACGCCCAAATCAGTGGACTCTGGGGCTGCCGAATCCGCCACTGAGGGAAGACGCCTGCCGCAAGTAGGAACAGCAACGCCCGCTGGCCTACCTCTGCGTTCCAGCCCAACCCAGCAGCAGCTCAAGCCATCCGGAAGCCGACGACCAACCAGCAGCTCAAGAACATCCCCCCCACGGGATCGTGGCGGCACAGTCGAGGGCGCTCCTGTGACCGGCCTTGGAGCAGGTGAACGCCGAAGGCGTTCGAGGATTGGAGTGGAGTCAGCGAAGCCTCGCTGCGAGTCCAGCTGCTGAACGGTACGTTGCCCCTAAAGTGCCTTACATTCCCCACACACACCCACACCCTACACTTATCCAGAAAATACACGTTTTAGTTAGAAAATTGTGGTTCTTGATTTTTATTTCATCCGTGTCTCATTTGAATCGCTGAGTAGAAATGCCGACCCTGAGTGATGAGTAGTCAGTAGCTTAGGTCTACGACTACCTGTAAGTAGATGGTCTCTGCCCTGAAAAAGGAATGAGCTAGTCCACCTTGATACTGAAAAGTCATTAGTTTCAGATTCGTGATCAGGGACAAAAGTTACCCCTTAGGACAAAGTTTCACGCAAATCGGACTGGGGTCGGGGCAACTGCTGTGTGAGTTGGCGGAGAATTACCCAAATTTGAAAATAGCTTTCTTTTTTCTGTCCCGTACACAATTGAAATGCTTTGCAGAAAGCGGTCTCTGCATCGATTGCTCCCAGTTTTAGGGGGTTGTTAGGGCTTATAACGATCACAAAATAGCTGTTCTGATGAATTTGACAACTTTTGAAGATGTTACATGCAAACGTAGATATTTTATTGAATAATCTTTTCAATGAATTTAAACATTAATGTTTGGTAACCCTATTGTATATAATAACACTGACCTACAAAAATTGACATAAATGACTACGCAGGCTCAACTCGAGGGGAAGCATGAACTTTAACACCTAAACTCCCAAGCGCGAGAAAAAGGGAGAATTTGTATGGAAATTCCTCCTTTTTCTCGAGCTTGGGAGTTTAGGTGTTAAGGTCCATAGAAACATGTGCATTTTGAATTATACAAAAATATGTAGTCATGGCCGAATGGTTTTTCGCCAAAGTTTGTATGGAGGATTAGGGCGGTTCGTTGCTGTTGAATTCAATCCAAAAATTGCATGCAATATGTAGAAGTACCGAACAGCACTAATTCTCCATACAAACTTTGGAGGAAAACCATTCGACCCTTATTAAATATATTTGAAAAATTCAAAATGCACAAGTTTCTGGGGACCTTAAAGTTCATGCTTCTTCTCGAGTTGAGCCTGCGCAGAAATTTTGTTGGTCGGTGTAACTTGAAAATAAAATGATATAAATTTAAGTAGAGCATTTGAAATCATCTTTCAAAATGTAGAATTTTTAAGCAGATCATTTTTTTTGTCAATTTGATTCATTGAAATTGTTTAAAAAATTTCAACGGATTGGAATCTTAATTTCGCACACATCAATACTATATTTTTCCAACTTGGCGTTATTCAGTGGCTCATTTTCTCAAGTTTTTCTAAGCTCAAACAGTAGCCAGTAGATTCTTAATCGTCTCGACAACTGCGCGAGCAATTCAACTTAGTTTAATTGATGTCATGTCTTTACAGTTTATATGCTAATTTACTGTGAGAAGCAGCCAGTTGCAAAAATCGCTAGAGAATCTAATCGTCCGGTGGCCATCTCGTTTCCCATAAATTGAAGCCGGCCCCGGCCGGTCAGTCGGTCTACGCTAGACAACCCGGCACAACTTGGCGGACACCACTCTTTGTACACATCATTAAAGTGAACGCAAAAAGGCACGATTAAAGGCTTCAAAATTTCTGTAAATAAAACAAAAGCGGTTCCTTTTCACCTCAAAAGCGATGCTCGCCAACATCAAGTGGCAAAACGCGGCTGGAATTTCAATCTGGATTAGTTTAGTCACCTCTTGGGCACCTTGGTAGTTCGAGTAAGGTGTACAATTTTGGTCACTTCTCGTTTTTGATATTGTTCAGTGGTCACTGTTGGTCACACTACTCTAGTGGTACCACTGACACCATAGCTGGGATTTAACGGAAATTTGCATAAATAGACGGTTCAACATTTCGTGTAAACAGTCGAGGTGTGTCATATAAATTAATTGTTTAGCACCCGCGCAGCCAGTGCGGTCTATTTGAAACGAATATTTTGGGGTAGACATGCGGAACGACTTGTTTGCGGTATTACCGGCTGGACCTGACTTGGCATATATATTGCCCGATGGTGTAGAATTTGGGCACATTTCAAGCTGTACAGATAAGCAGATCTAATCAACGCACACTTTGCATGCTGCTCACAAAAGGCTAAATGTACGAAAAAGCGAAATTGACGCCGCACCAAAGCGAGTTGAACTAGCAGGTTGGAATAGCAGGCGGTGATTTGGTCTTATCTCATGGTGAGAAATCAATGAGCTATTTTGAGTCCACTTGGGAGTTCCTAAAGTAGCATCTATACTCGTGATGTAGTTACCAAAGATTTATCAAGGATTTGTGAAAATTTGCAAGGTGACCTCATCATTGATTCATCGTTGGGGTTTTATTTCAGCATTTGAAATTATTGAAATAGACATTTAAATTTTACTTGAAAGAAATTGCAGTCAGTATGTTTAAAGTTTCGATGATTAGTTCAAACGTTATGGTAAACAAATAATGACAGTGTAATCGCACTCTAACATTGTTGAACAACGCCATTTGATAGTACTGTAAAGATCCTTCAAATACTATATAAATACCGAAAGTTATCTAGCAGCATCAACCCGTGCACATCATACGCGTGTAGGATTTTCAAATGTTTAATAATTCATGTTTATTGCGCAAGTTACGATACGACTCCCGGGTAGTATCAATCGTACTTGTGGGGGTCATAAATCCATCAACAGTTTTGTAATTGAATTTATGGCACTCGCCGCCGTTCGGTTCTTTTCCGTTGTCCGTCCAGCAATCGTGACATTGGATCCGAACTGATCCGGGGCTTGATTCCAGGCTAGCATTACGTATTAAAGTTTAACCTGCTGCTGCAGCAGCCCGGCACTTTGGCACAATTAATTTACATACACAATTAGTACGATCGACTCGCAGTACATGGACCAGCTACCGAACCAAGCAGGCTGAGATTGATGCCATTCGCGGAGATCTGGCACGGACTAGGATGGAGCCTGCTGCAGCTGATGTTGGGGAGCAAGTTGGCCATGATTTATGAGCGTGAGGTGAGTTATTCGCGAATAAGTAGCCTACTAGGACAAGTAGTCGGTGGCTGTTGTGTGGCAGAATTGATCATTCGAATTTATAAAAACAGCCTTACATATTCAATTCAATTCAATTCGGTTTTATTTGTGAATAATCCAAGTTACAATGAGTTCATTTAGGTATATAACAGAGTTTTGGTGTTCCTTTCAGCTGTGTTTTACATCGTAATTCAATCGAAAAATTATTACTTATAACTATGGAATTGACAAGAGTAAGAAAAAGTTTTCAAAAAACTTACAGAAAGTGCAATGGGAAAAGGATAGATAAAGAGAAAGCTTAAAACTAGATCACAGACAAAAATAATCAATTATAGATGTGCTTGATCATCAGCTCCCCGAGGGCCAGAAATTGCTCCGCCTTGTTACGGCAGCTCCGAAACCGCGTCATCATCTCCCCCGCGAGAGCAAAGAACTCCGGCAGGGTAAAGAGATCTTCCCCGGTGACTCCTTGCTGGGCCGCATCGCCGCTACCGGCAGCGACCACGCTGGCAAACGAACGCCCCCATCCAGGAGGGATCGCTGGGTTGTCCGCTGGAACCGTAGGCTGTCCAGCTGCAGGAACGGCTGCGCTCGTACTTCGCTGAGGAGGGTGGGCTTTCTTTTTCCTCTTTTCCTGCTCCTCGAGGTAGGCTTTGCGCGCGACGCATCCGCGGTAATTGCCGGTATGGTTGCCGTCACAGTTCGCGCACTTTACGCGCGGCTTGGTTTGTTCTGCCTTGTCCCCCAAGTCCGCCTTTCGTGGCAGTGCGCACGCCTCGGAGAGGTGTGATTCACCGCACTTCACGCAGCGGGGCCGGAGGTTGCAGTTCCGCGAGCCGTGGCCGAATTTCTGGCAACGGTGGCATTGCGCTACGTCCGTCGGGTTTTTGGAGTAAAACCGCCAGTTTACCCAAAAACCGTCCAATGTTTTAGTCCGCCGCAGGTCTTGGATCTTGACGATGCCGCGGTCGAAGTACAACAGGTACAGAGTGTGCACACCCGTGACCGTTGTCTTGCGCGAGAGCACTTTAATCTCCCGCGGTTTTATTCCGGCGTTCGAGAGGTGTCGCTTCAGGTCGGCGATCGGACGGTCTTGGTAACCCTGCAAGACGACCTTAACAGGGGGCTTCTCTGGGTCGTATGTGTAGAAGTTGAAGTTGCTACGCTTCAGTTCTTCAAGCACCAGGTCGAAATCTTTTTTGCTCAGTGTAATCACTTGCACTGCCGACTTACCGATTTTCAGACAATATCCGAGGCCTTCCAGCAACTCGTCAACATCGTCCGCCAACGTGTCCAAAACAAAAATTGGAGGTGGTCTACGTTCCGCTGGAGAGTTGTTCTTTTTTGACGTCGGCACTTTTTTCCGTGCACGACCATCATCGTCGTCGTCGTCGTCGGTAGTGCTGCTACCGTCGGTGTTGTTGTTGTTGTTTTGTTCATCGTCGCTCAGCATCTGGAACTCGTTCCTGATGGGGATGTTGGCGGATGTTGATGTGCTACTGGTCGTGGCACCGGAGGTACCGGAACGGGTTCGCACTGGTGATCTCGGAACATATCCGGGATGTAGTAACTTTTTGTCGATGCCTTCTGCGCTCACTCTCCCCTGCGCGATGGCAGTCGACACGGCGTTGGTTTGTTTACCTTTTTGCACACGGCCGGTAGACGAACTTCGCGGGTTTTTCGAGGCCGCACTCGAACTGCCACGGCCACGGCCGGCCCTTGGCATGCTGGTGGAGCAAACTCGCGGCTAATCACGGTAAACTACGGCGAAAAAAAATCGAAAAAACGATGGAGCACTGAGCACTTGACTGCTGCTTGCACTCGTGCGTACACGGAGGCAGCCTTACATATAGTTGAAATCGTTACATTGCACAACATACATAATCGAATGATTATAAAATAAATATTTCTTCATTCAAAATTTGTTTTAGAAAAAAAGCAAGCTGAAGCAATACTTAGACATTTAAAAAATGTGCCAAACCTACCTTCAACCAATCATTTGAAAAGAAATTTTCAAAAAATATCAGAATTGTTGGAATATTTTTTGCTTTCAAAAACTAAATGTCATATTTTCCAATCATTTAACCGTCTTGCAGATTTACCACATGGCTATGGTAATTTTTTCAGAACATCATAAATCATAAATCTCTATTGCAAGATTTCTTCTCGAAACTAGGTGTCCAAAGGTTTTTTTTTCCACTTAGCTCACACACAATCCAGGATTATAACTGACGATCTTCGAATTGTGAGTTCAACTGCCGACTCTACGCTACACAGAAAAAAAATGATGGTAATATTCATCAGGAAATGGTGACAGATTTTGTGGCAAAAAATATGTGTAATATTACATCAGGAATTTATGAATTTTCATCAGTTTCTGATGAATATTCATCAGGTTCACATTTTTACACATTTTTTGAGTAATATTACTCAAAAAATGATTAATATTCAACCAACCACATTTTCAACATTCCAAAATTCAACTTTTTTTTGCTGTGTACACAGAAAAAAAATAATGGTAATATTCATCAGGAAATGGTGACAGATTTTGTGGCTAAAAAAATGATGAATTTTACCCCAGAAAATGATGAATTTTCATCAGTTTTAGATGAATATTCATCAGGTTCACATTTTTCCACATTTTTTATGTAATATTACTCAAAAAAAGAGGTAATATTCAACCTATCAAATTTTCAACATTCCAAAATTCAACTTTTTTTTCTGTGTAGGGTGACAATAAAGAATTGACATTAGTAATACTCCCTGACTCGATTCCTTAGGCAAAAATAAGCAACTGCGCTAATTTTGAGCCAAATCGGTTAAGTTGTAGGGGTCGCTTTTGAACGTTGAAGTTTGTATGGGAAAATTCGCAAAAATGTTTGGAGAAATACAGGATTTGCTGTAACTTATAGAAAATTAGAAGTTTGGATGATTAAGAAATTTTGCTTATAATTTCTTCAAAATTTTGAAGGGGAAACCCCCTAATACTTAAAAACTGCCGGCTTAAATTTTTTTTTGAAAACGCTTGGCATAATTCGAAGAGTTCATCTGATTAAATTACCTTATTAGCCAAACATAGTTGAATGTTTAAGCTTTCAATTCATGTATAAAATTCATAATTTTGTGAGAAATTGACAGAGTTATCTGCTATACAAAAAAAGGGGATCAAGTCTCCTCGCTCTCCCCTAATAGAAGAACCGTTGCTTAGAAAAAGAGAAATACTATTAGTTAACTGACGCAACGTCAGGTCATTACCATGCGTTTAGAATGCGGTTAAATTTTGTTCAGATCTATCAGTGAAACTCTTTAACATCTCCTAATTTGCTTAGGCTAGTTGACGTGATCGTTACTAGGTAACGATCAATGGCCCGGTAATCAAGAGTTGAATTTTTTCAATTTCTCGGGAATTTCTGGGAATTTATGTTTATTTGGCAACATTTTTGATGTACTGGCAACATTTTAAAGAAATATAACAAATTAATAACATTAGCATAAATTTAATAACATTAAGCCACAGTCATTTAACACATTATTAGTTTAATATCAAAACATCAAATACTTTGTGGAATGCTTCCTACTTGTTGAAAATACTTTCCAACTCTGCGAGTACAAGTTCAATCAAATTGTTTGTTCAAAATTCTCACTGCATGAATTTTTTCTGAGTGAATATGTCTATGTCGTAGTTGGTCGTAGTTTACATCAACTGGTTTTTTGATTTGTTGTCCAACAAAAGACTAAAAACTATTTTCCAAGATTGGGATTTTTGTATATGACAAATAAGGATCCAGAGCAACATTTGAATGTTGTTTTGTATTGTTAAGTATTTAAGGAAAATTTACAGTTAAACTGAAAAAAAACTGAACTTAATATTTATAAATAGACCTAAACATTTAAAAAAAATACAGACACTTACTTAAATAATTATTGATTATTGGTGACGATGCAAAACACAAAAATGAAATTAAATACTGATTTCAATGTGTGGGCTACTAATTTGTTCTGCTAAACTTTGGGCTCCCCAATTTAGTAGTCGGTTTATCAAATCGATGCCTCTGTGCTCTCTTGTACCAAGCTTGCTGGATTTCCTATCTAGTTAGCATAAGAGAGCATCAATATATGATTATTAAGATTTTTTGCCTTTCTTACAAAAGAAAGGTTTAAGGTTTTTACAAGTTTAATTATACCCTTTCTGAATTAGCAACTAAAAAACACATTGGTAGAGTTAAACTTAAAAATAGCTATAAACTTGTTTTCTGTGTATCAGAATTAACTCATTTGATGTCGTTGGTTTGATTTATATTATTTTGCTTCAATATTTATATGTATCAAATTTGCCGGGAATCGAGAAGTTCAAAAAACTCAATTATCCTAATCTGATCGTGACGATTCGTATTCATGTTTGATATATGGGTCATTCCACCTGAAGCGGAACAGCATTTGAAAATTACCATCTCCGATTCTGCTCAAATTTGGCAGAGCTGTTGAGACTATCAAAACATGCAAAAATCCCGAATTTCATCCAAATCGGACCACCCCCTCCATTTTTGTACCCTCCCAAAAATCGATTTTTGAGCGAAACCCCTATCTCCAAACGACGATAACTCAGGAACCACAAATCTTAGAGGGTCGGTCTTAGACTCAATTTTGAAGGAAATTGGACGTAGAATCCATTTCCGCGATCAAAATTTAGATTAAAATATGTTTTCTACCTGTATTGCGCAATTGAAAACTTAAAAAGGTCGTATCTCAAAACAGCCCTATTTATTTTTTAAATTTGACCTCACCATCGTATTCCCCGTCCGATTTTACATAAGAATCACTTATCGACAGAAAGGAATATTTTTCGTTCCAGAGATATCGAATTTTAAAGTTTTAAGTATTTGAAATTACCTATATTAGCTACACTCGCCGCATCTGCTAGAAGCACTCAGTCGTGCTGATCAATAATAACTACCTGGTGTTCTGTAAGATGAATTATTTTTATAATTTTATACGATTTTGAGATAATCAATACCTTGAACAATCTATTTTTTGTTTAAGGAATATTTATTGGGTAATTTTTAATGCACTATTTTTCCTGATCTCAGTGTCATTGAACCATATTAAGTAAAATTTGAACTTTTAATATTTATTTGCAAATGCTACAGAGTTTTTACAATACAATTTTCGAAAATTTATCATTATTCTATTATTTTCATATTTTTCCTAATTCCTCATTTCTTCCCACTTTTTCAAATTATTTCTTTTATTTCTTCTTTTATTTGAAACGAGAACAAATGTAGAGCTGGCTGTAGTAGATGAAATAATTCTCATAGGTTCTAGAGCTGTTGCCATGTGCGGTAGCGAAATAGTGCCATTCAGCAAAACCCCCAAATTCTGCCTTAGGGTTTGAAAGATTGATTTAAACCGATTTTTATAATGTGTTTCATTAGAATAATTGATGATTTTTTTTCATTCTGGTACATTTAATTTCAAAAGCAATACCATATACTTCTGATACATTTGGATAGCAGCTGTATCGTCTTCCAAGATTTCGAAATGATTGACAAACAAAAAAAAAGATTATTGTTCAGACGTTGTCGAAATGAACACAACTGAATAATAACACAACTAGATAATAAATCAGATTAATCGTTGTGATTTTCTTACCTTTTTCCAGTTTTATACTTTCCAGAAATCCTCCTCCTTAATCATGCTTCACGAGAGTTTTATTCATATTGATTCATAATTTTTAGCACGATAATGTATCGTACACTTTTTCTTAAGTTACAAGATCAATTACAATTTCCTGCTAGCTCTGCGGGAATTCCATTCTGCTCTGTATTGCGTGTCGTTCTTGCTTTGTACTGTGGGCTAGCACACAAATTCGTATACAGCAGTTTCCTACAGTGGTGTACATTACATTTTTGCCTAATTTGCTAATGATTATTTGGGATGAAATCTTAATTCAATAAATAACCAGGTAGCAGTTATTGAACAGCGCTTCTGAGTGCTTCTAGCATATGCGGCGAATGAAGCTAATGTAGGTAATCTCAAAAACTAAAAACTTTAAAATTCGATATCTCTGGAACGAAACATATTCCTTTCTGTCGATAAGTGATTCTTATGTAAAATCGGACGGGGAATACGATGGTGAGGTCAAATTTAAAAAATAAATAGGGCTGTTTTGAGATACGACCATTTAAAGTTTTCAAATGCGCAATACAGGTAGAAAACATATTTTAATCTAAATTTTGATCGCGGAAATGGATTCTACGTCCAATTTCCTTCAAAATTGAGTCTAAGACCGACCCTCTAAGATTTGTGGTTCCTGAGTTATCGTCGATAGGGGTTTCGCTCAAAAATCGCCAAAAAGTCGATTTTTGGGAGGGTACAAAAATGGAGGGGGTGGTCCGATTTGGATGAATTGATAGTCTCAACAGCTCTGCCAAATTTGAGCAGAATCGGAGATGGTAATTTTCAAATTTGCATTTTTTCTTGCACACTTCAGGTGGAATGACCCATATGTAGAATAGAACTAGCAGAACAAACTAGTTTTTTTTGCCGATCATTCTGTACAATGTCCCAAAATTTGATTGAATTTGGCTCCCGGAGTCCCAACAGTATCAATAACAAGGAGGTTATGTTACGTACATGACCAGAATGACAAATAATATTGGCCAACTCTGCCAAAATGTCAACTTTCGTGTCTACTATAAAAATCCAAATTGCACAAACTCGTTTAGTTTGGTCTCCACTTCGGAACATCCCAGAGGGCACTGGTTCCACCGAGATCCAGCGAGATACCGGCGAGATTCCTGGCAATCTGCATGAAGGATCTTGTTTTAAGGTGTTTCGCAAATTGTGTCTTTCAATGTGTGCGACTTTTTATAGAAAACATCTTTTTATGAGCTTTTCGTAGCAATATGTTCGGCATGAGTTTCTGAACAAAACGTAGTACTAGGTTTATGTCAACATTAAATTGTTTACATGTTTAATCACAAAATGTGCATAGTGCCCAAGGGGTGGAAATACTTTTTTTACATACTGTACGTCTTTGATGAAACCTTAGTTGGTACCGTCAACAAACAGTAGTTTTTAGAACTTTGAAATTTTTAAAACATTTTTGATGTTCTGTGTCTGAACATGAACTACCCAATTTTCATTTATTCAATAGAATTTCCCAGTCTCGAACTTTTCAAGGTCAAAAATTCCTCTCTGCAACTGCCTGCAGGCGTTGCACCGCCTTTCAACCTTCAAACGAAACCCGGGACAAGGATCCCTAGCCTTCGATCTCCGAATGAAAAAAACCCGTGTCAGCTGACAGAGGTCTGCATGGTCTGATGACGTGGTGCAGTCGCAAGATGTGGAATGTTATTTTACGAACAATCGAATGGGATAGACATTGAGACAGGACACCTTCTGGTGGCAATCAGGTGCGTCTCCCTCCCTTCCTCTTTTTTTTCGGTATTAGAAGGTTAGTCATTTGATAGGCGCGCGCGCTCCGTTGTTGTTTATAAAGGAAATTAGTTTGATGGATCGCCGAGATAAGCGCGCCCGCCCGTTTATTGGTGTTTTTTCTACGAAATTTCTTCGGGAACCGCCACCCGCGGGTTTTGTTTTTTTTGGCAGGGGACAAGTGACAGAGAGGATGCTTTCGGATATGTTCTGCTGGGAAGAGAAACGATCAGGGTTTTTGAATTTTAATCATAATATTTTTAATTATTTCTTAAAATAGTTGTTTTTCATATATTTACTTTTCAATTATTGCTCTTTTACGACTTACAAAAATAGTCTAGATTTTGTTCTTGTAGTGTTTGTTTGTTTTTGTGTTTGTGGTTGTGATTGTGTAAGACTGAACGACCAATTCTATTTTGTTCGGTTGGGCTTTTTGTTGTGATTTGTGAGGGGGTATGATTTTCGCTTACGGTTGATTTTTTCTGTGGTCTTTTTGTGAGTGTACGAGGAAACAATTTCTAATAATATTATTGCTTGCAACGAAACTAAAGAGCGGGCATATTTCTTCTTCCTGTGTGTGTATTTGTTTGTGGGAACTTGGTTGGAATAAAACAGAAAGGAAAACTATTACTCAATAAATTATCACACTTTCGTTTAGTTTAAAATTAATTAAAATCATACTCTGGGTTACTATTTCTCTGATTGGAACTAGCTTAACTATTGACGATCGCGCTAGCACTGGGTTTTGAGGAGCTCACCTTAAATCTTGAACATCTTTTTTCTTAATAAAACATAAAACAAAATAAATAACTTGGCGCGCGTTCTGGAAACGCTGCCTGGTTGGGTTGGTAAACTTAGACGGGAAGAATAGTGTGTTGTGTTTGTTTACTTGAACTCACTTCCATGGTTTGTTGTGGTTGTGGTCACTTTTAGCGAACTGCTTTGCTTGCGGGTTGTTTTGCGAGTTATGAAATCCACCCCGACCGGGTGCGATCGCATTTATGACGTCTTTTTTGTTTAAAATGATCAATTCTACTATAGTACTTTTTTGTTCTTTTGATGTTGTGTGAGTGTTTTTGTTTTTTATAGTTAAATTTATGAATTGTATGATGCTTTTGTTTGTTTGAAATTTTTAACTATACGTTAGTTTGCTTGCTTTTTAGAAAAGAAAATCCATTTTTCACATCTCTTATATGTTTTGTGTTAATATTTGATTTTGTATTCTATAATAAGCTATAATAACTGTACACAATGTACAATACTGGGTGTGCGATTTGCTCTGCCCGGCAAACTGAAAGACTTCAGCAGCAATGCACCAAAGCAGGCGCCGAGACCCCTCTCCCAAGAGCTGTCAAATTCCCTCCTAGAGAAACGAGATCGAGTCTGCAGGGTTGCTTTGATGACACGCCACCCCTCTTCCAGCTAACCCTTGACGCGCAATCGCCAATTCGCCTTCTTCTCCACTGTACAGGCGCGCGAGTTAAAATTTACAATAGTGTTGTTGCTGTTAATCGACTCTTTGGTAAGTTTTGTTTCCATTTGCCTTTCCGGTTTTTTCTTCTTCTAAGGAGCAAAATGCAAAGTAAAAGTCCCTCAACGAGTTTCCTGATAGATTCTGTAATAATATGTGTTTTTTTTTGTGAAATGAGTACGGCTCTGTATTTACAACAAGCTTGTCCCGATTTGCCCCATGCGTCTCCGTCCCCGTGTACGATCAATTTCTAATGTTTCATTTAACTAGGTGTACACTGAAAAAAATCAAGTTGCTCTCTTGATGATCGTACACTCAGCTCGCCCTGATCTGTCTCGCTAAAAAACTTTAAGCATTAAATATTTGCACAGTAATTCATCTAGATAACAGGTTTCTGCTAACACTCTCCCCTCGACGAATTCATCGAGAGATTCATATTGCGCTGAAAATCTTGCTGGAACTTATTGCTAACTGTCACATGTCCTGATCGAGTTTGTCGCCTCCTACGATCGGACACGAGTCCAGCAGCGGTCGTCACTGATCGTGGCCGGCCAGCTTGCTGTTTTCGACGTTGCCGCCAACGCTTCCGTTGATGTTGTGCTGCACCTCCAGCCCGTTGACCATCTTCTCTATGCTCTTGAGCTCGGAGGGCGAGTTGGAGGAGGGAGGCATCGTCGTATTTGGCGGCGGCGGGATCGTCGGTTGGACTGTCGTGTTGCCCGCCTCGGCCGACTCGGGCGAGGTCGGGTTCTGCTGGGTGGGAGTCGGCGAAACCGAGATGGGCCTCGTGGGCGGTGAGTTGGAGGCAGCGCGTGGATGGTGCGGACTGCTGCTCAGACTTCGCGGACCGCCCGAGTTGGAACCGGGCGTGACGGCGTCGAAGGCCGAACCCAGCCCCGAGCCCGGCAAGCTGTACGGCGAGAAGCGGTGCGCTTTCAGGCTGTGCAGTGGCGAGGATGGCGAGTGACCCGAGTAGTGGCCAAAGAAGGCGGGATGTTGTGCGGCCAGGGCAAGCTGAGCGTTGAACAGGAGGCTGGGATTCATCGCGGCGGCCGCGGCCTGGTTGTGCAGCAGGTGCGACAGGTGTGGCGGGGGGTAAAGTCCGTGCGGGTACAGATACGGCAGCAGGTGCGGTGGCGGATGGATCGGCGGACCGACGGAGATGTTGGGCGACGGGTAGGAGGTGCCGCCGGCGCTGCTCGACGACTCCTTCGGGCTGCCGGACGAGGTCGGGCGAAAGGCACCGGTGACGCTCCCGGAGACGCTGTCCGAACAGTTGGAGTCGCTGCCGTCGCGCTCGTCCCGCTCGTCCGACTGCAGCCGACGCCGCATGGCCTCCTCCGCCCGTTGCACGTCCTCGAAGTTGAACCAGCCTGTGGGGAGGCAGAGAAATTGGGGTGGAGTTAGATTATGTCTACTAGGATTCCTTTGATATTTAAATTTAAAATGAAACTACCATTTTTGTCTACTTCATAATTCTCTACACAATATTTAAAGATTCATAATCCCGTGCATCAATTCTCTAAATATGAGTACATAAAAGCAAACGTATTGGCAATTCTCCAACGATCAACGACTTAAAAAATAGAGAAATCTTTTCAATGAAAAAATAGTGAAATCTGGCAGCCCTGTTTTGATCATGAATTAGATTTTTTGAAAAATGTTGTGAAATAAATTCTGCAACCGAAAAGTACTTTACAGAAATTTGATAAATTCTATCGAATAAAAATATTTTTAAAATTTTCGGGTCAATCCTAACATTTGAAAAGGTCAAAAAACTCTTTTGACCACATTTCAACATATTTTCCCCTTTTGACATTATATGCAGTTGCTGAGTTTCCACTCAAAAACTCGACGCTATTCAGACAGGGTTGCCAGGTCAAAATTAAAAAAAAAAAACTGGAAAAATCTGCCAGATGCAAATTGTTAAATTAAGAATGGGAAGGGGAGGGAGAAAATGAGTTTATTCAAAAGCTTGTAAAATTCTGATACACTCAACCCCCGGTGATGGTCACTTTTTCGTTTGTCACTTTTTTTTGTTTATACCCCGTTGGTTTGACAAAGTCAAACTAAAAAGTGACGAACTGTCACTTTTTACACGGCGCTCACGCACACTATCAAAACAAACGTTTGATAGTGTGTATGAACTCCGTGTAAAAGGGGTGTCAAACTAAAAAGTGACCCCGTTCGTTTGACAACAATTAGTGTCAAACCATCGGGGGTTGAGTGTAGTTGAATTTATTTTCGGCAAAAAGGTTGAATTTACATTTTCATCTAAATCAATATTTACTTAATTTTTCGATTTTCAATTAAGGGATATACATGCAAAAAATCACAAAAGTTCATAATTCTGAAAATTTATGAAATCCACTTAAAAGATGATTTTCAATCACTCCTGAAAGTTTCATGAAGATATTTCATGATTAAACTGAGTAAGAGACGATTTACGCTCAAAATTTTGCCTTGCGCAAAGCGAACTGTCAAACTTTGTGAGCGTTTTTCTCTGAATTTTGCCGATTTGGTCAACGCATTGTGGAGATATTTTTGAAACTGCTCACTTGAAATAGCTATAACTCGGCAATTATACCACCACATGTTGATAAAAGTTAAAAATATATATTTTAATGCCCTGCTAACAGATTTCAAAAAAAGTTTGTGCTCAATCCAACCTCTGACATTTTTGACGATTTACATGTATGTAACCCCTTAAACTCGTAGCAAATGTTGAATCTGTCAACATCAAGAACAGATAATGGTAAGTTATTATTCTGGCTTGGAAAATCTGGCATTCCCAAATTTATCTGGCAACCTGGCAACCCTGTCTTCAGAGGCTGTATTTTAGCATTGATCCAATCTTCAATGTTTTGCATCATAAATATGTATAAAAAATATGATTTTTTCGAAAAAAAAATGGGGTGGGGTGTTACAATCACAGATTCAACAAAAATAATCTTTTTTTCTGTCGCTTTAGCTTGTATTCAATGCACGATATCGAATTTTTTGTTAAATATTCATCAGTTTTCGAAAATTATGGTTTTTTCGAAAATTTGGCAAAATTGGTTCCGTAGCTCGAAAGATGAAATTTTGTGTCCTCCAAAACATATCCATAAGCAAGAATATTCAAAAATGATTATTTTGCGCAATTATTTTTGTGTGTGTTAAATCTAATTAAAATATTTATATATGTTAAGAGTGTAACTGTGTATTGCAGAGAGTTGCAGCCTACATCTTTGCCAACAACACCAAATTGATTAGAAAGTCTGTTCGCAAGATATGAATTTCTGAATGGAAAACTGCCAAAACTGTATGAAGACTGTTATGGACGAACCAATGATGTAAAATGTTCATAGAAAAAGCACATACAAAAAATCATCAAATAAAAATTACAAAAAAAATTGTTGTTCAAAGTCTCAGAGAATTGGATTCTTAAATTGAGTTCAGATTGCTGAACGACCATAGAGTTTATTTTTCTGAGCACAATGACACATTGTACTTGTTACAAATGGTTTTTTAAATCGAATTTGAAAAAATAAAAAGAAAATTACATAAGGCTTTAGGACCCTAAGTCCTTGTAGATAAAAAGGAAGACACTAGTGGTTGGTACTAGCAATGGTGGCCGACAGCTATAAAGTCAACTTCGTTTTTAGGACCCTAAGTATTAATGTGTTATGAACTTAAGTTTTTTAAATTTTTATTTACAAACATTTGATTGTATAACTATTTGTTACATTTTGAAAAAAATAAAAATAAAAATATTAATAAAAAATATATATTAAAAATATTATTTATTAATATTAGCTGGCATTTGTCATAAAAAAAGTAAAATCCTGAGCTAATTGAGTGCCTTATAAATATTTCATTTGAAGTTTTGCAAAAAATAAAGATCTTACCTGCATGATGCTGCATCTGCTGGCTCAGCGAGAGCAGCGGACTCTGCGGTGGCCCCACCACGTCCAGCAGCTTGTCGTCGTCGTCCAGGCCCGCCAGCGCTGATATGCTGCTATTCGTTCGGTGGTCCAGCCCGGCCGGACCCCGCGACGAGCTGACCGAGCTCGGGCTGAGCTTGTCCCCGTCGCCACCAGCGCCTCCGCCACGCTGGCCCATCAGCGACTGCCGGAAGGCGGAACAGCTGGAAAGGGGAAAGGAACCACTTGAAAGTGTGGTTGATTAGGAATTGGTTCTTGCAAGGGTGGTTTGGGAACTGTGTTTTTTTTCTGCAATCCGGGGGGGACCAACAAAAGAGTGAGAGAGCTACAAATCACCCAAAAATTAGCACCCTTCACGAAGTGGTGTTTACAAATTAGAATGTAACGCATGAGTTTCACCCAAAACTGCCAGTCATTAGGAAGTTCACCCTTTTTTTTCTTGACTGCTTTTCCAACTGGGGTAAGGAAGGCAAACAGGGTGCTAATGATCGATTTCCCATGCCGACGTCGACGCCGTCGTTTTTGCCCTGGGGTGATTCTGCCAGACGTCGACAACTCTCCCTACATTTCGGTGATTCATGCGCGAGCAAATTGAAATAGTTGTTGTAATGCATACTCTAATGTTTATGTTTGTCGCCGAGATAATTTATGCACTCTACAGTTGAGGCGAAACGCATCATGAATCGGCAAGAAAACCCCCGATCCGGATTCTGGGCTACTTGCGGAGATAGAGAGAGGGAAGAGGATTTAACCCACAAGTTTGCAAACAACCATGAGCGAGCAGCTTTTGGGTGTTGAGAAAATCTCGACCGACTTCAATTAGTCAGTCGCCACCCGACTGACACTGGCCGCACCGGAAGAAGTCGATGACAAATGGAGAGCGCGCGTGGACACGTGGCCGGAAGTGGAAGGCAATTTTGGAGGATTTGAGTTGGCATTTTTGAGGAAACTCAAAGTACGGTATTCAATAGTTCCGGAAAAAAATAGAACGTTTGATTGATGAATTTATATTTATTTAAAATCAATATAACTTTTTTATAACATTTTTAAAAGGTAAAACAAAAAGGAAAGAATGTAAATTGTAAATTGAGCACCTATTCTTGACTTATCATCATTTTTGAGCTCAAAACAGCTTCCTGGAAGTCGTCACAGCAGAAAATAAATAAGGAATAGCTTTGACGGGAGTGAACCATCAAATTTCTATCAAATGTATTGTGAAAAAAAAATGATGTTAAGAATAGCGAGAATTAACAAAAGGGTCCTCCAAACAAGGTGTCCACTAGCGTGGTTCACGTTTCTATGAAAAAGACAAAAGTTGTTATTTTGTCTTGCATCAACCGGAATTTCGTTCTTTTATGTCCCCAGAAGCACTCCTGAAAATTTGAGCCCATTTGGTAAGGTCTAGGAGCTCCAGTTTTAATTTGAAATTTATATGGGATTTTGATTTATTTTCCATGGGAAACTATCTTTTTTTAAATTGTATTAGGATTTTTTTTTATAAATCGATGAAATGACTTGATTCTAATAGTAGGAGATAGGTTTTGAACTGGGGAACAACTTTGTAGAACATACCAACATGCTAGGAAGTGACCCTTTAAAGATACAGATACTTTTAGATGGTGGCCCACACAGTAAAGCCCCTTCAAAAGCCACCATCTAAAAGTATCTGTATCTTTAAAGGGTCACTTCCTAGCATGTTGGTATGTTCTACAAAGTTGTTCCCCAGTTCAAAACCTATCTCCTACTATAAGAATCAAGTCATTTCATCGATTTATAAAAAAAAAATCCTAATACAATGTAAAAAAAGATAGTTTCCCATGGAAAATAAATCAAAATCCCATATAAATTTCAAATTAAAACTGGAGCTCCTAGACCTTACCAAATGGGCTCAAATTTTCAGGAATGCTTCTGGGGACATAAAAGAACGAAATTCCGGTTGATGCAAGACAAAATAACAACTTTTGTCTTTTTCATAGAAACGTGAACCACGCTAGTGTCCACGTGGTTTTTGGATGACAAGATATAAAAAAACTGTATCTTGATTTAGATTCTTGATAACAGATTTTCGTATCAAGGCTAAGTTGTGACTGTTAATTTTATTTACAGAACATTTAATTACATTTCATTTTACACTAGAAATTTTTAAATTTGCCTCTTTTCGTTGTAATTTTACTTTTTCAACCTTTATTGAGGTAATATTGCATCATAGAAGAAGTAATACTACACCATTAAACAACTTCTAAATTTACTCAGTGTTTTAGTGTATCGTCCAGTGGGGGGTGACTATGGGTCAAAACTCGAGAAATGATCGGATTACGAAGCTTGATCTTTAGTCAGGGCGAAAAGCAAATCCTATATCTTTCTTTAGTACGAAAGGCAAAACGATAAACCTCTCGTACATATTAAATCATGGTAATATTACATCTGGGAAGGAGTACATCTTTTAAGTCAGAAAAATGTGTAATTTTAACTCTTAAAATGTGTAATTTTACCACAATCCTGGTGTCATGTCACTTTTACAGTCTAAATGGAGGTATAATTACATTAAAGAAGAGGTAATATTCAACATTCCATATTTATACATTTTTTTTTTACTGAGTAGGGGAAGGTGGGGCAAGACGACCATATGGGGCAAGAGGAACAATCGCTCGTACGGCCGGTTTTGTTGAGAGCTTTTAAAAAATCTTGTTAAGGTGGGGCAAGTGTATCATACGGATTTTTAGTATGGAAAAAAATTACGAATTGCTGCAACAACATATTTTATTGGGAAATAAATACATGAAAGTACTTAAAAACTGATAAACAATTGTTAAAAAAATTGTCCATACATAATATAGTGATATTATGAAAATTTACTATTTATCATCTAAATAATATTTTTTTCGTAAAAACGATAAAATTTTTAGTAAAATATTATAATTTAATCTAAAAATGGAAGAAACCTTTCAAATACATTCTAATCTGATGTATACAAGTGATAACAGTTCAATTGTTAGCAAATTAACATGTTGTTTCATGCATTATTCCTCTTACCCCAACGGGTTGTTCGTCTTGCCCCACTAGTTGAGTTGAACGTACGGAAAATCAAAAATTGTCAAATCAATTTTTTACATTAAAAAAACAGGATTTTTTAAAAACTTGTTCTAACAAAGTATTAGTCAAGACCTAGAATCCCGAGCATGGGTAAATAACAAGGGAAATGCGTAATAATACCTTTCTCTGGTATCAATACCAAATTTTGGTATTCCTGGACCCTTTAAAATTTATCTTGAGGATTATGCAAGAGCAAAATGTGGTATCATACCAATTTAAGGTATTGTTTTGATATTGCAAAATTGCAGAATTTGTCAATGGTCGAACACCACATATTGGTATTCTTTTGGTATTACAGTGTTTTATCAAATTCCTCTGAAACTATGGGAAAATTTTGACCAATTTTGACAAAATAATTAATTTTGCACTAAAATGATGTCTCAAAGCGAATGCTTTCATTGAAAACCGGAAATTTCAAACTTGATTTTAAACATTTTTGATATACCCCCTACAGAAATGACTTGAAATTGTGGAAAATTTTCTAAGTCAGGATGGCACATTTTGGTTTTATTTTGGTATTGAAAGGTTTCATCAATTTTCTCTAAAACTATGGGATTTTTTTTACCAATTTGGACAAGATAATAAATTTTGCGCTAAAATGACTTGAAAAAAAAACCAAATACTTTGAAAAACGAGTCAATCGAAAGATTATTGAATTTTGGTGAATTTCAATCCAGTTTTATTTTAATAACACTTATTTTTCAATCTTGTTATTTTTCAGAATCTTCAAGAACTTCATGCACAGGCCGCTCATCAATGACAAATGCATTCGGTGTGGTGAAGAATATCACTAAGAACAACATGGAATCATCAGGTGAGTAGATTTGGCTGTTGCATATGGATCATTTCCGTTTTTTCACTAACTGCAACTGCTGCACTAAAAATGGTATGAAAATACCTAATTTTGGTATTACTTGTGCAAATATCAGCGACCAAAATGTGCCCTTGGTTGCCCAGTAATAGATGGTAAAATACCATCAAATCATACCAAAATCATGTATGTGGAAGACCACAGGAATACCAAAATATGTTTTTCCAAGGGCGCGGGAATACCTAAAATTAAAACCATGGCAATACCAAGTTTTGGTATTCAAGCAATGTTCAAAAATCCAGAAGACCTCAACTTGGTATTGAAATGGTTCTATTTTGAGGTATTATTTTACCCTTGGAATAACATGGTTTGGTATTGTTGTGCCCTTCCACATACAAGACTTTGGTATGATTTCATGGTATTTTACCATCTATTACTGGGCAACCAAGGGCACATTTTGGTCGCTGTTATTTGCTCAAGTAATACCAAAATTTGGTATTCCCGTGTTATTTACCCCTGCTCGGGATAAGACGATTATAATAAAATCCAACAGATTTTTTTAATTTTTAATGGGTTATAACGAGCATTTCCTTAGCTTGTTACACTTGCCCCACTTTCCCCTAATTGATTAAAAACAAAAACAATTTAAATGATATCGAAAAACATTTAGATAATTTACCAATATTTTCCCAAATATGGTGGGATTTGAAGAACTTGAACTCAATTAAATGCCATTCGATTAAAAATAGATCAAATTTAAAAAAGTTAAAAAAAGTTATTTGCTAACAACAAGAAATAACCACGATTTAGATATTTTGTTTTACTTTACTATAATTGTCACAATAAAAAAAATCGAAAAGTTAAAAACCGATTTATTATACGATTTTTAAATGGCGATAACCCATTATTTTTTGGTCTGAATTCTCGATCAAAATGTGATTTTAAGATTTTTAAAGTAAACGATCATAATTCAGCGTCCCAACCCTTTGATTAAGATCAATCTTCTAAAAAAACCAAAAAAAAAACTTGTTCAGCTAACGTTTCGTTTAGATAATATTCCGTTTGCAATTTTTCAAAAAATTCAAACCATGTTTAATGTTTTCAGCACGAAAATGTTTAACCTTCATTGCGTAACAGCTTCAGCACTCCCCAATTAAATTACAGTTTAATGAGTTTTACATTTTACTTTAAACATGCACCCCCTTTTTTTCGGCGTGCCCCTGTTTAACGCTCCCTCACTTTGGGGGTTGGTTAATAAAATTAATTTCGCTTAAAACTGTCATCAAGAGGAGAGCGAGCTCTTTCGTCGTCGTCGTCGCCACCGCCGATCGATGCTGGTTGCACCCGGCTCACTTTGATCGGTAACAAATTAATTATTTATGGAAATTAATTAAAAGTCATTTAATATTCCTGTTGAGTTACCGCGCGTACGGGGATGAAGTTGTTTTCCACAAAATTTAACTCACTAAAAAGTACAAAAATAAGTTCAACACGAGCACACCTGAGTGCCAGCGCCAAAGGTTAAGTGCAAAGTAATTAGATTAAACATGTCATCGAGCAGCGCGGAGGCTTGTACTTGTACTTATTTCGCATTACTTTTGCACAACGGCGCTTTTGTCACTTCTTTTTGTCTTGCGTCGTCACGTCGAAAGGCGCAAGGTTACGCGATGTCAACGTAATGAGACGCGGTGTGCGACAGCTGCTGATTATGGTTGTTCAATTTGAGCCACTGAACATTGTCATTTTTGGAAAGTGGTAGTTTTAGTGCAAATTAAGTTTTCTAGTTAACACTAATGACACGTCATGTGGACTCAGCCATTAAACTGTATGTATTGGCGAATTAACAGCCTACTTGCAGAATCTGGCAGTAGGTTAGCAGGCTAAGGCGCGGAATCTAGCTTGCTACGACTCGGTTGGGTGTTCAAATCTCGACAACGGCCGTTTTTTTTTGTGGTAAAGATATAGCGGACTCTAAATTGAGTTTCGTAACTCGCCCCCAACCTTCCCGTCCGATTGTTTGATCGAACCGACCCAATTCGTGTGCGTTCTCCGGACCAGAAAAAAAGGGTTATTCTTTATATTGAATAAATATGCAGATTTCGGCTCACAAAACGCGCGAATTCTAACACGAAACTTTATTGCCCGGATGGTAACGATTTCATGAACGTTATGGCGCGCTACCGCGTTTGCGATACCTTTTTTATGGCACCTGTGTGGTGAATGGCTAGCAACACCCTGTCACCGGTTCTTCTTTTTTTTTGCTGGTTTGGCCCCATAAAACAAAAATCACACTAGCTAACAAAAGTATCACTCTTGCGTTTTTATTGCGCACGTAACCCTTTTAGTTAGGGTAAACGGACATTTTTTTGGACCTTTTTAAGGCATATTTTTTTTAAAATTCTGTAGTTCTTTTGTATTAACACTTCTTGTAACAATAAAATGACATATGAAATTATCATTTTTGAAAATTAATTCTTCAAAATATCCCAAAAAACGAAACTACACTTGCGCACATCTCCAATCCAAGCAACCAGCCCAGCCCGTTTTGTCAGTCAATTCGAACATTTTATTCGATTTGCGCGCGCCCAGCCGCCTTTTCGCCTGCTGCTGCTTTGATGTTTTTGGGCGCGCTTTTGATGGTGAACGAGTTAAACCACGCCGCACTCACGACACCACTTTGAATTATGATTTATTCATGACAGTCGAAAATTTTTCGGTGATGGCTTGGTTTCAATTTGCATGCAAAGGTAAGTCGGGAGGAGACAAGTTGAAATGTCATTCAACTGAACACTTTTAACGTAATTTAATAGAAAATAATTTTTAATTATTTCAATTTGTTTTTGGATTTAATCTATATATATAAAAAATTTCGACGGTTTTGTTCGAACGCGAATCAGTTCAATACGGAGCGTCGGATCGAGGAGCTATTTGTTGCGTTGGGTTCGTATAAGCCCAAGGAAGGTTCTTACGCCAAAAAGTTACAACTTTGGCCACTCTGGAACCGATTCCGGAAAATCTGCAGATTGTATGGGAAAAGCTGCGTAAAATCAAATTTGGATCACAGGAGCAGAAAAAGCAAACAAGCAAGAAACGTCAGGAAACCAAAAAAAGGGCAGGACGAAGTTTGCCGGCAAAGGCTTGTTTGTTCATAAAATTTTCAATCACACAGAAAACTTAGTTATGTTATACATTAAATAACATTATCCTAAATATATCAAAAGACCCATCACCAGCTATAAATCACGTTTTAACAAAACAAATAAAATAAATAGCCCAATTGACGCTGGTGCCCATTAGAAAATTACTTGAAATCCGATCCTGGTATCACTTCCCAGAAGTGACTCTCTCGCGGGTGATAAAACTCACCCTCTCGAGTATCCTTTATCCTTTTCCCGATACGAGAAGCATCAGCAACTATCATCGTAAATTACTTTAGCTGAGGGGTGGCAGTAAACTGTGTCACCACACTCGGCCAGGCCGCGTCCCAAGTCATTTAGAGGCCACGTGGCAACTTGGATCGACAGCTCAATTTGGCGGTGACCGACGTCCTCTATTTGTTATGGCTGCGAAAATGGTAATCTTTTGTTGTGATTTCTGGTGGCACAATTGAATCAATTTGGGATGAATTACGGAGTTTGGGGGTTGAAATGATTCCACTTTTGGCACAGTTTGGTTCATGGTATCATGAATTATCTTTCGAAAAGTGATTGAATGATTAACACAATAACAAAAATATGCTTTAAATACTAAATTCTGAGAGTACTTGTACACATTTTTATAAATTTTTCGGGTAAGGAATCTGTACACGGAGAAAAATGAGTTCCGAAAATCGTAAACAATCGTTCATGAAAATTAGCACCATGAACCATGTGTTCAGATCCTAAATAACAATTTTAAAAAAGCTTTTTCGAACCGATGCCGGTGTGCTCTCTTGAACTAAGCTTGCTGGTAATCCTATCTAGATAATAGAAAAGAGCACACGGGTATCGAAACCTAATTAACAAGGTTGTTAACGATAACAGGACGATAACGATAATCTATCGTTATCGTTTTCGTTATTTCGATAATTCTATCGGCAATCCGTCAAAGCAACTTTTTCAAAACAACAAAAACAATTTGTGGAATTGAGAAAATGAAGGTTTGTTTCAACGCAAAATTGGCGTTGATTATATTCAACAAAAATTTTGTTGAATCAAACCTCATACAGGCTGATTCTACAAAATATTTTTCTGCATGTAGGGATTTTTTAATTTAAAAAAAAAAATACAAGATACCGTATTTTTTCGAAAATACTAAAATTTTCATGATTTGTAGTATGCGAAATTTGATATGAATTTTCAGTTCATTAGAGTTTTATTTTGAGGGCCCCGTGGCGCGGTGGTTAGCTGCTTCGGCTGCCGATCCCTAAGTTGCTATGGGGCGCGGATACGATTCCCGCCTTATCCTCCTGGCCTTCTATCGGATGGAGAAGTAAAACGTCGGTCCATTTGCGTAAAAGAGGTTTTGGGTGACTCCTCACCACACATAACCATCGGACGCCTAGAAATGAGCAGAAACTTGCAATAGAGCCCACAAAAGACCCGGGGTCGTTAAAGTGGATTGCTTTGCTTTTTTGTTGAAACCAAGTTGAAACACTAAAAAACTGTATTTTTCGAAAATACTACCATTTTCAAAATTTGCTAACAAAATTTTGAATGCATTTTATTTTTTTTTGCAAATCACTAAATTTTTTACAAAGTATCGTAATTTTTTGAAAATACTCAAATCTCTATAATTTGCAATATGTATGGGTATCAAACGAAGCAAATTTTTACATACAACATTTGAATTTATTTTTGAAGCATGCAAAATTTCGCTTCGTTTGATATACATGTTGCATATTTTTTAATTTAATTTTGTTTTTCGAAAAATACGGTATTTTGATAAAATTTTAGTATTTTCGAAAAAAAAAATCTAATAAAGTGGAAAAGCATACAAAATTTCGCTTTTTTTATACCCATTTTGTAAATTTAAAAAAATACAAAATTTCGCATCTTTTGAAACCCACATTGCAAGTTTTGAAAATTTTAGCATTTTCATAAAAATACGGTAATTTGTAAAAGAAATTAGTATTTAAATAAAAATGTGCTTAGTTTGAAATTGTAAGTTTTGAAATTTGAGCATCCAAATTTTAGTATTAAAAAAACTCGAAGGAATTGAAAAGGCATACAAAATTTCGCTTCGTTTGATACACATAATGGAAATAATGAAAATTGGAGTACTTTCGAAATAATACGATATTTTGTGAACAATTTTGAGTAATTTTAATTTGAAACTTACTACATTTCCAAAAAAAATATTTTTGGTAAAAGTAGTGAAAAGTAGTCAAAATTAAGTCTAAAATAGACTTAATTTTGTTGAATTAAGTCTATTTTAGAAAAATTAAAAAAATAATTTATTGTCCATTATCGGCGATAAGATTATCGCCGATAGAACTAACGCAATAACGATAACGATATATTATCGTTATCGTCCCGACGATGACGATAACCATTATCGTTATCGTTAGACGATAATATTATCGACGATATCTTTAACGATTAACAACCTTGGTAATTAAGTAACAAACAGCTTTTTGAGCAGTCAGCTAGCAGATTGCTGTCAAAAGTTTTGCAAAATAAACTATTTAAATAGTGATAATCAGCGATTTGGATGGAAATAGGATTGAATACTTATTCCGCCAAACATACGAGAATTTCTCCTACCAATGCTTTCAAGTACTACCATGCATGCAGTAATGTGCCAAAAATTACTGCTGCAATTTGCATCACAAAACTATCCCAATCACTAACTCAAGTGCCAATTTCTTCCACACTGCAAATTCTCACCGGATAATTTCGATGAAATTTTCATTTCCAATCGGAAAAACACCACCGTGCTCGGCAATCAGCAACCAATTTTCCTCCCGAATAATGAATATCCCTCGTAGCTCGCCTCATGGGTTCGCCACCACACACAGTCAGAGAGGGAGATAATACGAAAATTACACCATTCAACCCGGGTTCGAGTTTTCCACCGGAGGAATTCATAAATAAATAAATATTTAAAGAGAGACTGACAGCCTCGCACACACGTACGCGTTTTACGCCCGCCGCCACGAGGTTCAAACGGGTCGAATAATGTGAAAATTACAAGGCAGAAAATGTGTGTAATACTTTTACCTTCCACCCCCTTTGGCCACGTGGTGATGAATTCGATTTTCGTGTGTGTTGTTGTGTATCCTAGCTGGGTGGCGGCTCGTGGGCGTTCCTAGCGCCTGTCTGCGGTAATTTATCACACAACATATCTTTACCGACTTTTCCGACTTTTCTTTTTTTTCAGACTAGTAAGGGTGGCTAATCGTAATTTAACTAGTGTATAATTTACAGCTTTCCAGCTCGGCTTGGCGCGGACTTGGCTGGTGGGAAAATTGCTGGAAAATTCAAGACTGCAACTGTTCTTTCGTGAAGTTTGAGCAGGAGGAAAATAAATTCACCACTCGTGCGGAACGGTCGTGAAGTGAAAAGAGGGCAAAACATGTTTTTCCTCACAGTGAAGTGTGTGTGTGTGAACACGTGGAATGTGCACTTGGAGTCGGAGTCTTGAAGCTCGCTCTCTCTTGGAATGCACCGTGGAATGCAGCCAAGTGTTGTGCAAAATGAAATTCTTCCCAACTTCTGTGTCATAGAATGCCGTGAGTTTTGGGGGGTTGAGGGTAAGCTTGGCAGAAAGGAATTTTTCCGTTCAAAATTGCCACTTGAAAAACGCAGTGTGCGGTGAGCTGCAGTGGTTTTGGAACGAGCTCAACTTTTTCATCAACTCGACTCTCTCCTAGGGTAGGCCATGGAATTTGGTCGTCACGCGTGTTGGAAAAGGGGGCGTACGCGCGCGCGCCCAGGTGTAATTTATCAACCGCCTACTGCGTGCCACGTGGGCTGCCAGGTGGTTTCGGGTGGACGAATCTATTTTCTTGATCACAAGAAAGGATGCTCCCGACGAATAAAGCATGCAAATTTATGCGAATGAAAATTTATAGCCACGAAAAGCGATGTCCTACTACTTCTGTATTTGCGGCGTCGTTGAAGGTGGGGATGGTGGCGTTAGCATCATCACACGTTTCAGAATTATCCTGCTTGTGGTGGAAAACCCAACGGAAACTATTCACTCTGTTCGCTTTTCACTCGCTCTCTAGTGTTTGCCAGAGGCGCCAGAAGCATAAATCAGCATAGCAAATCGTGAAAACTCCCACTTTCACGAACGCTTTCTAAAACCGCGCGAGTGTCGTCCTCGACGTGTAGTTCATGGAAACCCCCCTCTCGACCCACCCCCTCACATATACACGGCTTCAAGTGTCTGCGTGTGTGTGTGACGCTCAAGTCGACAGGAAACTCTACGGCTCCCGGACCGGTGTCGTGTCTGGGGAGTGCTTCTGGAAAAAAAGCAGCCTGAAACTGATATCATGATGATGTGTAAAAAGCTTATATATTGGGTGTGGTTTAATTTGCCACAAATTTGCATACTACACGGGGTAGGTTTACTTTGCGAGACGGTGTGGAAAATGAGAAATTTTGGTTGGGAAAGCTGAATCAATCGATGCAATTTCTGCAAAAAAAATTAAAAGCAAATAATTGTTTTCATATTTTTTCAAACCAATCATTAAAAATTTGCTGGTCTACTAGAATTGAGATCATCTCGTTTAAGTTTTTACAATCGACAGAATCTTTCGCTTTGAAATTATTATCCATAGTTTCGCAAATTGAGTTCTCATTGTATTTTCAAGATATCTCGGAAACTATTCGATTTTGTGATATTTACTTCTCTTTTCGTTAAAAATAACTTTGAATTTTTAGGATCAAAAGAATCCTTTTGAAAGGGCTGAAATCACTTATTTTTAACATTTTCATATGATGGGTTGGATTTTTTAATTTTGAAATTATATTAAAGCCGTTGCAAATATTATTTGAAGGTTATGTCCCTCGACTCTGACCGAAATCGAGCAAAACAATAAAAAATACATAAAAATATAAATTTCAAGCTCTGGTTTCAACTTTTTAATGCAAAAAGTGTTTTAAAATGCATTTTACACCTCTCCAGATGTTCTTCAATCAAAAATATTCAAATATTGAGGAAAAAATGCGAAAAAACGTTTTGCGAATCTCAACATATTTTAAAAGTAGATCAGACTTATATTTCCAGTTTTACGAGTTTTTTAAAAATATTTTTCACCTCCTGATTTTTTCGGCCGATTTTAAAGGGGTTGGGGGCAGCAGGCTTGGCCGAATGGTTAAGCTGTCCGCTTCGTAAGCGGATGATCATGGGTTCGATTCCCATCTTTATTTATTTATTTATTTATTCGTCAAACATACGTAGACTACATGATCGTTGCTTAGTTTCTAATTACAAGGGGGGGACATCTATCTTTGATTGTAAAACTGTTTTTTCATGGTGGATTTTGTCATTGTGAAATCGATTATGTTATTATATTTGTTATAAGTTTCCATCATTCTATTCATGGGCCCGTGTTTAGCGTAGTCAGTTCTGTGAAAATGCAATGCGAATGGCTCACGTGCTCTCAATACGCGTGTGGGTTCATAGAAATTTAATGTTTGTAACAACTCTGGAGAATTAATTCGATTTGCAATAAGATCATTTACGAACGAGAGAGAAGCGAATTCACGACGCTTTACAAGTGTTTCTAAGCTTATTAACATACAGCGTGCAATATACGAAGGAAGGGGAAACACTGTCCACCCTAGTTTACGAAGAGCAAATAGTAAAAATTGTTTTTGCACTGATTCAATACGGGTTTCGTGTGTTTTGATGTGTGGACTCCACACGACGCTACAATATTCAAGAATAGAGCGAACATAAGCTATGAACAATGTTTTCAATGTATAGGGGTCCTTAAAGTTATAACTGAATCGTTTTATGAAGTTGAGCATATTAGTTGCTTTGAATACCATCGTGTTGTAATGTTCGATGAAAGTCATTTTAGAATCAAGTATGACTCCTAAATCTCTAACATTTGAACAGGTTTCAACTATCTGGTTGTCTAGTTTTACGTTTATATTTGGCTTATTTATTTTTCTGCTGAACAAGATCGATGTACACTTTTTAATGTTAAGTTGTAAAAGGCTACGACAGCACCATTCAAAAAATATGTTGATTTCGTTCTGGAATCTTGAAGCGTCAGTTTCGTCTTTAATTTTCATAAACAATTTCATGTCATCTGCGTAAATCGAAACGTTGATATGCTTAAATATAAAGGATACATCATTTACGTAAAGAATAAAAAGTAATGGGCCTAAATGAGAGCCTTGAGGTACCCCGGAAGTAACATTGATGAGCCTAGATATGAGGCCATTAAATTTAACACATTGCGTGCGTTTTGTTAAGTAAGATTTAAGCCATGAAAGTAGATTAGAATCAATTCCGATTTTATCTAATTTGAAAAGAAGCATAGGTATGTCCACTCTGTCGAAGGCTTTGCTAAAGTCAGTATAGAGTGTCTGTACAGAGTTTTTGTTATCCATTTCATTCAATGTGTAGTTTACGAACGAGAGAAGATTAGTTGCTGTTGAGCGCCCTTTGAAAAATCCATGCTGTTTTTGTGTTATGTAGTCTTTTAATTGAGCAAACATTTTGTTGTTAACTATTGCCTCAAAGAGCTTGGGAATACATGAAATAAGAGCAATTCCACGGTAGTTTTTCACGTCAGATTTTTTACCGGATTTGAAAATGGGAACTAAATATGATTTCTTCCAAGCACTTGGGAATATTCCTGATTTTAATGATAGATTAAATAGCCAATAAAGCGGAGAAGCCAGTTCAGAGGCTACATTTTTCGCAAATTTTGGAGATATTCCATCTGGTCCGGTACTTTTTGAACTGTCAAGAGCTTTAAGAGCCGCCTGAATTTCATCTAAGGATAAGCTATCGACTGTTATTTCGTTATTCGCTTGGGGTATAAAGGAAAAGTAGCTTCGGTCGCGATCGTTTTCATCAAAAGAGGTGTATACGCTTTCAAAAAAGTTTGCAAATAGTTCACAAATTTCTGCACTGTTTTTGCCAATTTTATTGTCGAGAGACATATTTGACGGAAAATTACTACTTTTTAATTTTGATTTGACAAAATTGAAAAACTGCTTGGAATCACTCTTGATTTCCGATTCTACCTTTCTATGATACTTTTCAAATTCAAATTGGATGGTGACTTCTAACTGACTGCGGGGGATGTTACGATAGGGGGACATTTGCCGAACCATAAGAGTTGGGGCAATATGGGTATCAAACTTTAGGGTTTTTGATACTGGACATGAAATTTGACATTTCGGCAGTAGTGGCCACCACCTGGAGTGGCCGGAGGCCCCGGGGATGTTCCGATGGGGGGACATTTGCCGAACCATAAGAGTTGGGGCAATATGGGTATCAAATTTTAGGGTTTTTGATACTGGACATGAAATTTGACATTTCGGCAGCAGTGGACACCACCTGGAGTGGCCGGAGGCCCCGGGGATGTTCCGATAGGGGGACATTTGCCGAACCATAAGAGTTGGGGCAATATGGCTATCAAACTTTAGGGTTTTTGATACTGGACATGAAATTTGACATTTCGGCAGTAGTGGCCACCACCTGGAGTGGCCGGAGGCCCCGGGGATGTTCCGATAGGGGGACATTTGCCGAACCATAAGAGTTGGGGCAATATGGGTATCAAACTTTAGGGTTTTTGATACTGGACATGAAATTTGACATTTCGGCAGTAGTGGCCACCACCTGGAGTGGCCGGAGGCCCCGGGGATGTTCCGATAGGGGGACATTTGCCGAACCATAAGAGTTGGGGCAATATGGGTATCAAACTTTAGGGTTTTTGATACTGGACATGAAATTTGACATTTCGGCAGTAGTGGCCACCACCTGGAGTGGCCGGAGGCCTCGGGGATGTTCCGATGGGGGGACATTTGCCGAACCATAAGAGTTGGGGAAAAATGACTGTTAAACTTCTGAAATCTGTTTCTGGAAATTTAGAATAACTATTTCGTAATCAATTAGAGCCCTGAATAGGGCAGTTCAGCTCCACTTGCAATTTTCATCCCCTTAGTTCGATAGGACGTTGATATTATGTCTTAAAACTTTACAAATCAAACAGCCTGTTTCAGAGCCACGAAATAGACCACAAAAGAGTTGTCTTGTGTAATTATAAGGGAATCATGGGGAAATTTGGATCGGACGTTCTAATCGAAAATTTCAACAATCATCTAGCAAAGTTCTTTGTCATACTGGTCATGTGTAACATAACCACCTGCACCTTTTTTCGTGATAATTTTCGTCTCTTTTGTGTCGCTCTTTGTGTGCATGGGGTGATTGGGCATAATAATTGAATAATGCCATCAAAAGTGCAGTGCTTCTGAGGACGCGCAGTCCTGTTTTTTCGTGATAATTTTCGTCTCTTTTGTGTCGCTCTTTGTGTGCATGGGGTGATTGGGCATAATAATTGAATAATGCCATCAAAAGTGCAGTGCTTCTGAGGACGCGCAGTCCTGTTTTTTCGTGATAATTTTCGTCTCTTTTGTGTCGCTCTTTGTGTGCATGGGGTGATTGGGCATAATAATTGAATAATGCCATCAAACGTGCAGTGCTTCTGGGGACGCGCAGTCCTGTTTTTTCGTGATAATTGTCGTCTCTTTTGTGTCGCTCTTTGTGTGCATGGGGTGATTGGGCATAATAATTGAATAATGCCATCAAACGTGCAGTGCTTCTGGGGACGCGCAGTCCTGTTTTTTCGTGATAATTTTCGTCTCTTTTGTGTCGCTCTTTGTGTGCATGGGGTGATTGGGCATAATAATTGAATAATGCCATCAAAAGTGCAGTGCTTCTGGGGACGCGCAGTCCTGTTTTTTCGTGATAATTTTCGTCTCTTTTGTGTCGCTATTTGTTTACATGGGGTGATTGGTTTTATGTGATTAGGTTTTAGGTGATTGGGTTTAATTTTTTTATTTTATCTTCTTTCTCTTCATTTCCTCAGTTTGAATTGCGATGCCTTTCCGTCGGGTCGTGTTTTTTTCGCGTTCGTCGTCGGTGTGTTTTTCGTTTTTTTTTCGCGTGCGTGTTTGTGTGTAAAGGTGCGGCTGGCTCTGGTTGTCATCGATGACAATTGAGCCAGTCTGATTTGCGGTGCCTTTCGGTCGAGTCGCAGGGTTTTTTCTCGTTCGTCGTCGGTGTGCAATAACAACAAAACCTTATCATACCATTTCAGCTCGAT
This sequence comes from Culex pipiens pallens, assembly GCF_016801865.2. Classification (NCBI taxonomy): domain Eukaryota; kingdom Metazoa; phylum Arthropoda; class Insecta; order Diptera; family Culicidae; genus Culex; species Culex pipiens. Next base: position 122,411,165 of record NC_068938.1, read on the forward strand.
AAACATCGTAACTCGTCGTTCGCTTCGTTAATCAGTACCCCACTAAACATGAATTATGTAATACTCGTAAAAACATCTCAATTAAAAAGTCAGACTGTTAAATCCTTCATCATGTAATTACCAACAATTTTGGTTCTATCTTTCCACAGCCGGCTGTCTAAGATTAAACCATTTCAATTAAAAGTTAACAGCCGATAAACGGGAAATGTCTCATCCGCAGCATCCGATTGCTTGCCTTGAGAATAAAACATAATACCTTTCAACAAACACTATGATTTTGGGTCGCATCATCATCTTCTATGATGAATCCTGACCAAACACCCTATCCTACTAACAAGTTTTCAGGTTCCTGGCGCTCGTGGGGTGTAAGCACAGAGTAAATCAGCTGCCCTAGTAGCAACCTGCGCTAACTAACATTCCCGTCCCTTAAAATCGAGGTCTACAAACTGACATGGCGGGCGCCGTTGGTGGCCAATGACTGTTACCTATTCGCAATTGATCTAGCTTTAGCAATCATGGTGTTTTATCTTTTCAGCGCATTCATACATGCTGTTGATAAGGGAAACACCACTTGATCGTCGAAGCATATAATCAGTAGTGCTGAAAGGATATTACGGTTCTGTTCAGCAACGGAGGGGCAACCATGGGTGATCTCTCATGCTCATGCTCATGCTCATGCTCATGCTCAAATTGGATGGTGACTTCTAACTGACTGCATATTTGTAGATACTCATCAAGTTTTTGGCTATTACTTTTGTAAGCTTTGTGAGCTTTTTGTTTTCTATTTTTAAGGTTTTTAACCTCTCTTGTAAACCAAGGCGGGTGTTTGTCAATTGTGCGTCTTTTTCTTCGTATTGGGACGCTTTCATCGAGGATGTCGAATATAATGCTATAGAAAGTGTTAACTGCTAGCTCGATGTTCGTTTCTTTCTCTAGTAATGCTTTCCAATCAACTTCTAATAGTCTACGTTTGATTAAGGGATAATTGGCATTATTGTAATCAGGAATTTCTTCGTAATCTGAACCATCTGGTCTGTTAATAGCCTTATGCACGAAAAGTGAAAATTCAATTGCTGTGTGATGAGCTTCATTTTTCCAAAGTGGATTATTTGCTTCAGTCACACAGAAGTCTTCAGTCATATTAGTAAAAAGAAGATCAAGAAAGCGATTATTTTGATTTTTAACATGATTAATTTGATTTAGGCCGAGAGAGTACATTTTATCAAAAATTAATTGTAATCTATCACTTTCCCCCAAGATGGGAATAAGAATAGACTCATTTTCTGCGTCAACCATGAAGTCGACAGCACTGAGATTGAAATCTGATCCAACCTTCCATCGGATGGGGAAGTAAAACGTCGGTCCCGGCCTTGGTTGTTAGGCCGTTAAGTCATTCCAGGTGTGGGAGTCGTCTCCCTGCTATAAAGACAAACAACACACCAAACCAAGCCTGCTCCGGTGGCATCGCTGGCGGCGGTTGGACTCGCAATCCAAAAGTCGTCAGTTCGAACCCTGGGGTGGAAGGTTCCTTTGAGTAGAAAGAAGTTTGGGTACTCTCCCCATTCAAGTCTTTGGACTCCTAGGTTCGAGCAGAAACTTGCAATAGAGACCACAAAAGACCTGGGGTCGTGTGGATGGTTTGGTTTTTTGTTTGATTGAGGGCGTCATAAAATTTGGAAAATATTTGCAACGGCCTTAGGCCGATGCAAATATTTAAAAAAGTTTTTGTCCCTCGGCCCTGGCCAAGGTCAAGGGGGGGCAAAAAAATGAAAAAATATAAAAATTTTAATAACAAGCCATAGTCTTCACATTTAAATGAAAAAAGTGTTCTAAAATGCATTTTACACTAGTTCAGTTGTTTTGCAATCATTAGTTTTCAAAAAATCTAAGATCTGACAAAAACAAAAATTGTATCGAAAAAAAAGATTTTGAATCGAAAATTTTCAAAAAATCTTAAGATTTTTTAATAAACCCAAACATGCTAAAAATGATTTTAAACGCAGGAGAATGTATTTTAATTTGATTTCAGTTGGTTGCACTTGAATTTTCATTGAAATTTTGAAGTTTATTGTAAAAATATTTTTTTGCCCCCTGATTTTTTGGGCCAATTTTGAAGGGGGGGGTGACAAAAACTTTTAAAAATATTTGTACCAGCCTTATATAAAAGAAAAAAAAATGGCAAAAGTTTCATTTTTTTTACATTTAAAATTGAGATATTGCAAATTGAAAAAGCGGGCAAATGAGGTGACACTGAGAAAAAATAATTTCAAACAAAATTCAAACTTTGAGAGACTGTATCTCAGCAGCCAGCATTCCGAAAAATAAAGTAAAAAAAGGAAAATTGTAGTGTCTTCACTTTAAAAAAAAATTGTAGGTGTGTTTTTAATTTATTTGAAAAAATAAATACCCTGATATGAAAATAATTTGAAAACGATGAACCTTATAAAAAATTGTTAAAACTCATTTTCGGTTGCAAATTTGATGTTTGGTTTGACATTAGTTTGGATTTTTTCATTCTGAAAACCACATTTAAATAACAATTATTAATGGGGAAATGGAGTGAATACATGAATCATTTCAACAATTTGGAGAATTCAAAGGTTTTAGTTGGATTTTTTGGCCTCAAATGGTTTAATTTACATTATCGTTAAATAAATAATTACTAAATTTGTCGATTTTAAATTAAACTCGTTCATATTTATCAAAGGTGATCGAAATTGACCAAAAGTGAAAAATCTGTCACAATCTGTCACAGATAATGATTAATCTTTACTCTGAATGATTCATGAGAAATCTGGCATTCCAAGATTTATCTGGCAACCTAGCAACCCTGCTTGTATACAAAATTATTAATGCAGAATGGCATAAAAATCTACCTAAAAATACAAAATAAAAAATCTAAAAAGATGGGAATTTCTATAGAATAACTCTTTTAAGAAAACGATTCAATAGAATTATTTGATTTCTTGGCTTTAGCGAGTCCAACTTTAACAGACAATGTCGAAAAAAATCATTCATTTACATTGAATTTAAAACTTTTGTGCTACCTTATTCCTTTGCTCGAAACAATTTTCATGTTTTTTCATTTTCAACTTGCTTGCCCAATCTACTTGCCGAACGAGCTAAAATTTAGATTCATTAAGAACTACATTGCCATCTTGTAATTTGAGTCTCAGAACAATTGAGATATAAGCCTAAAGTTGGGACAAATCTCGACAGTTTTTATTTGGTAATGTTTGCTCATGTTATTTAAGGTTTTTTTTACATGAAAATGTGTGAATGAAAGGAAGAAGGTCTGCTTAGAACCAATTGGTACAACATTTTGTCCTATAAATATGTTTTAATACCTATCAGGTTTTTGTTTTGCAAAGCTTAGCTTAACTCGTAGTAAAGCAGTGTGGAAAAGTTTAAGTAGAGCTTTACTACATGTAAAATATATCAAATTGTATAGTATTTTGAAGAATCGATTGATGCAACTTAGTGTTAGGGTTTCATGATCCTTGTTGAGACTTTGATGTATGACCAGAAAAGATAATATTGACATCTAAACCCAACCCAGGGGATTGAAACTCGTCTGAAAACCCTGTATCATTTTCTCCTTCAAAACGGTGGCGCCGCGTAGTGGTAGCTGCCCTGTTTATTACACTGTGAAATTATCCATGGCTAATCCAAGGAACCAAAAGGTGGCAACAGAAATGTCCGTCCAAAAGGGGTGCTGCAAAAAACTTATTATTTTTATCAAATTTTCGAACAAATCAGCAACAATTTACAAGTTTGATAGTCAAACTACACTTAAAAGTTAGTTTTGTTGTTTGTTTTTGCAAAACCGCATGTTTGGTGGTGCTTTGTATTAGCATGTGTGTGGTCGATGTTTGCGGACGTGCACGCAGAACACAGAACAGTGAGAACTAGCGAAAATGCATCACTTTCTTCTGATACAAGTTGCCACTTAAAATTGCTTGAAGATTCATAACCGCCCAACCTCTATATTCAGCTTGCATGCAACTCAATGTTTTATGCAACTTTTAAACAAGGTATTTGATATATTTACGAAAGGCCTAACATCTAGTGGAGACATGGCACAGTCTAAAATTTGAATTCACTTTGAAGGAAAAGTTTCAACAATAGTTCTAAATTCAGCACACCGTCAGTCCTTTCGTCAAAAGGATGAGGTGGTGTTCCTCGAAGCTCAACACACAACGGCGCGGTGGTACACCCCGGCAAGGACACAACACAGCACCACACCGAACACTCCGTTGTGTTGCCAGAGCAGTGAATCGAGATGGGGCTCTCGACACCATCCGCCCGTCCGCCGTTTCATGGGCACCACCCCGAGGTTTTCCACGGACACGGACACTTTTCACGTTTCAGTTCAATTAAGATAGATGTGTGTGTGTGTGTGTGTGTGTGTGTACGTGGTCGCGCGAGTGATCATCCTCGTACGTGGAAACCACACTCCAACGGGGAGGTCCACGATAACGAGAGCACGTACCGACGATCGTTCCGGGGTGTGAGGCCATAATTTAGGCTATCAGCACCAGCGGACAGGAACTTGAAAGCGGCGGAACCACGGCAGAAAAACGGTTGTAGCACCTCCGAAAGTGCGCGAAACCACCGTCCGGAGTCCCGGTTCGTTCAGTGAAGGGAGGAGTCGAGTTTCGTGGCAGGACTTGTTTGAATTTTAAACAGGTACACCACCTAACACTGGAGCTATAGTGCTGCACACGCTAACTAGCGAGGGTGAGTGCAAATAGTGTGTGCAATCATTGTGGATGGTGGTGGCACAGCCAGCAGGAGCATCACCTTTCGGGAGGGATTGTGGACAGCTCTGACGTGATCGCTGGAACAGCAGTCATTTGTGAAGAACGCCCAGAGTGAAATGTTTTCATAATTTACGGTATTATGACACGGGGAAGAACCCGCGAATCGTGATGACGACGTGTCTAGTCCTAAATGCACTTGCACCGCGGTGCCTCTTTGCGGTTAGGATGAACCCGAAGCATCGAAGCGTCCGAGAGGGAATAGGCCTCAGACTGGGAGGAAAAAGGTACTCTCTCAGTTTTGAGAAGATTCAATGAAGTCCATTTCCATCGATTTCTTAAGAAGATCGATAAGATGTAGCTCTAAGGCCAAACGCATCACCCTATCAAACGTTTACATCGCCATAAAAGCAAATAGACAGTGTGCGGGCCCACATGTGACCAATTTGGACAAATTGGTTAGCACCGTCGCCGTATCTTCCCTAAAAGCAACGCGAAAAATCAAGAACTCATCCCAGCCCAATCTTGATTTCGGACGGTCAAAAGTACAAAAACCGGCAGCAGAAGCCGAATCGAAGGGGCCAAAATTTGCAGTCGTTCGATTTCCTCGGGCCCGGAAAAACCAATGTTGCGTACAAATGGGGGTAACGTTGAGTTTGTAACTCGATTCATTTCCCATCCAAGAGCGAAAAATGCGCGGAAGGGGAAAAGTTGAAAGTTGCCGGCAGCATCCCGTAGACTTCCGAGAGGATTAAGAAAAGGCGATCAATGATGGTACTGGAATTGATTGCTTTTCTTCCACTCTGATGCCCCTTTTCGGGGTTGAGTTTCTTGGACTGGACAGCAGGTAGAGAGAACGGGGTTCCCCACCGTATCATGATGGTAAATAGGATTAGGAAGGATCTGATAATTGATATCGAAGTATTTATATTTGCTCTACCCTTGAGAGAGAGGGGGCGACCCTTGTTTTGTGGGTTGTCCAGCGTGCCACGGAATCGATCGGAACGAATATGGGTTTTTTGTTGATGTGTAATTTTTACTCTCAAACTGAAGAACACAGTTTTAGAAACGAAAATACTTTCAGGTTATGTCATATTGAAACCTACCAAACGAAAGAAGGATCAACATTTGTCTTCCCCTATGATAGCAAAAACTTCCACACCAAAACAAAATTGCAAATAATCACATATTTTCATGTTTTTTCTCTCTTCCAACATTACTAAAATTACACCAAAGCTCACCGAAGAAAGGTGCACGAGCAAAAGTGGCGAAATGACACATGTTTTTACTTGCACTTGCAAGTCATGTTTTTGTTACAGTTTTTGCGCGCCAAACCTTGTCCTTGTCCGTTGCTTGGCGCCACTGTGTCACCTGTGTGTGTTGTAACATCGGGTATTACATCGAGAAAAGCGCGCAATATTTCTGGTTGAGGTGCACTTTTTTAATCTTACACACTAAAAACATGATGGGTTGACATCGTTTGTTGTCTTTTTTAAGTTTGCCACCTGTCAGATTTTCTATTTTCTTCGATTGTGTTTTTTTTTTCATTTTCACTTTTGTGTAAGAACATATTATAAAAGACGAAAATCTTGAAAGATAACCTCAATGCATTAATTATCTTGACATAGAATCCTTCAGTACAATTGTAGAGCGAATTTATTAAACAAAGATTTCTTTCCAAAAAGAATTAAATTAGATCGATTTAAACAAAAGTTATGAAAGTAAACAAAAAAGACCTCAGAGATATTTTCAGCAAACTTCGTTGTCATGCTATTTTGACGCACGTTAATTTCGAACAAATTGAGTTAAGAACGCCATTTTGTTCAGCTCTCGATGCCTCATCTTTTGACCTTCACAGATCCTCAAAATTCAAATTCAATCCTGAGGTATTCAATAAAAACCGAAAAAATCCATGCATTGTTGCCACTCTTCATATAAAAGAAGTTTCCATCTTGACACATCCGGAAAATTGCTGTAAGTGCGAAAACTGGCCAAAGGGTGAGGTCAGAACGCGTTTGACACACGTACATGCCCGACTACCGTAAACAATTGTAATTATAACTCGGGACTCCAGCAACCAAATTCAACCAAGCTTCGAGACAGTGCATAGAATGTTCAACGAAACAAAAAGTGTTTGTTATTGTTTACATTTCTTGCTCTATTTTTTGTTTATTCAAGGTCAAACACCAGGGCCCCGGCGATGGCCTGATATGAGCTACCGAACAACATTGGCAATATGGCGTCGTTTGTTTACAAACATGAGATTGTTTGTGGACGAACCGAAAAATTTACTTTTTTGTAAAAAATTCTATAACTATTGTGCAGTAACATTAAGTCTTACAAAACAGACAAAGTTTCGTTAAATTCTAGACCAAAATTTGTTTTATTATTATTTTTCAATTTAAACCTCTTTTATCGCGATTCTGATCAAGATTGCACATCAAATCATCGTGGCTTTAGTGTATCTTTAGTTTTCACATCGATTCGCTGTAGATTCGTGTTTAAATTTTGAAATTTAGCATAAATTAAAATAAGTTGCAAAATTCCCAACTTCAGCCATGTGCAACAATTTCCACATCACCCATGCGGGAAACCGATAATGGGGTAATTTATGCGTTCCAAACTGTCAAAATTCCAAAACGTCATTGCCAATCTTCGGTTCGCTGCTTTTGTTCGTGTTTGAAGTTTCGGGCCGAGACTCTGTCAAACACTAAAACTCGTTTTTCTCAGAACGTCAAAAACCGATGTGCGACAAGATTAGAACGACAACGTCGAAATGTCTAGAATGTGTACTTTCAGATGCATCCAAGAACGAAGTCCAATTGCATCATATTTTTGGGTTATTAAAATTTCAAAATAGCACATTTTTCATTATTTTTTGGCTGTACTTTCAAATAAACTGTTCTAATTTCGTTCTATTGGAATTCAAAAATGTTCAAATTCAAAAAAAATCTCTCCTGCCACACAGTTCGAGTAAATAAAAAAAAAATCACTGACAGTTCGTCACTTTTTAGTTTGACTTTGACCAACCAACGGGGTACAAACAAAAAAAGTGTCAAACGAAAAAGTGACCAACCACTGGGGGTTGAGTGTACAACGATAAAGGGCTTGTCAACCCAGTCACGGCGTTCTAGCAGGATTCTAGCAGAGTTCTAACAGAGCTAGATATTCTCACTGCAGGATTTCTGGCAGGATTCTGGTAGAACCAGCTCTGCTAGATTATTTCGTGACTGGTGACAATTTCTGATCACTTTTAATGATTTTCGTGCAAAAAAATAAATCGACAAGTCGACATTTTGCGATAAATCAACTGTATTAAAAAAAAAAAAAGGGTTTGGTCAAGAAAAGCAGAGAGCAAATTTGCATGAATAATTTAAAATTCAATTTAAAACTTTTTGTACATAAACATAACATTGTGCTCAGAATAATAAGCATAATTGTGTGTAAAGAAATAAGCAATCTAAACCTTATTTAAGGACCCAACTGTCAACGACGAGGATCTAATCAATAAATCATAAAGAAAAATTTACCAATCACTCAAAAATGCACAAATCAAACCTAGGTCATCGCACCGACGCACCCTTTTTTTGCGTGCCTCCCACCCAGTCCAGAATGCACCCGATTTGACGCCCTCTTTTGCGGTGAACCACAACACTTCTGGACTCGCACACGCACCCACCAGTAGCGGCCAGGGTTAACCTTGGCCGCGGGTAATCGTCCGGCACCCGGCGTTGATCTCCGTATGCAAAAAGTGCCACACAACACCCAACAATGACATTATGACCGGCGGCGGCGGACAGAACGGGCGGAAGTCGGAGAAATTGTTTCGGAGGAGAGCAGCAGCAGCAAAAAACGACGACGACGACGAGTTGCTCCTCAATGCGTCCCCGAGGCGTTCTGGTTCTGACGATGATTCCGGACGACACCACACCGCCACCGGACTGACGACAGTTTGCATCTGGTCTTCGTCGTCGTCGTTTCCCCTTGCGCAGCAAAAAAAAAATGTCAACCCGGCGGAATTTCCACTGCAACTCAGGCGTTACATAATTTATCGCTCTATTGTCTATTTATAAGCGGCCAACCCTGGACCTGGACCCGGTCTCCCGGACTGACTGACGAGAATCGCCCTCCGGGTCGTCGTCGTTGACGGGTTTGAACGATGTGGTGTCTCCTATTTGTCACCCTCGACAAAGCGCGTGATTTGGCGCGCTGGGACACTTGCCCTGGAATCTTGCCCGACAGTTGCCAGACCAATAAAGGGGGCAAACCCCGGGAGGGGGTGCTGCAGCAGCACCACTTTGATGAGCGAATTAATTCAATTGATGTTTTGTGTAATTTAATTAAAATTGTCGCAGGAAGGCAACAATTTTGGTCTGACGTCGTTTTGCATCGCAGAAGGCGTTGAGTTGGCGAAGGGGTTGCGGCGGCGGCGGGCATGGAAGAAGTTGACCCCACGTGGCGAGGCCTACTACAATGATGACTTCGAAGGTTGACTTGCGTGGAATTTGCGGGGAATTTTTTGCTGTTGAGCGCGGGTGAAGTTAATTATGCGTATCGAGGTGCAGTTTTGTAGGGGATAATTTTGCAAACGAGACGAGACCACCTGGAGTAGAACAGCCAGTAATTAGATCTGTGGTGAAATGACCTAGAAATTATGCTGTTCTTGCGCTGAGTCAGAAGACTTTCTTTTAAATGAAATTTTATGAAACACGTGTTTCCATCCTCTTGATTCTGGATCGAGGACAAACATATTGGGAACAAATCCAACTTGACGTTCCAAATATCGTTCAAATTGATGGATGAGTCCAGAACTTTAAATTGATGTCAGGGCTTTTCACGTCGTTCCTTCGAACCAGGCATCAATTCTTCTTCGATGCGTCTTCACACCATCACCAACATGATACGGCAGCAGAAACAGCATTTTAATCTTCGATTAAGTAAATGTTATGCCATGTCGTGCTTCCTCCACAATGCCTTGTCCCTGCGGCAACATTATCTAGGTCTTAAGGTTGTAATCTCCTTTCGTTCGTCAGTTCGGTTAAAGTGATACCAAACAAATACCGTAAATGGGATCACGATAACAATACACCACAAAACTGACTGAAAAGTGAGTGGCGCGGGAAGTCCATGTGAATGACATTAAGAAATCACATCCCATCTGGGCTGGAGATTCCTCGGTGCGGATCTCCCTTAATTCAGGAGGCGGCAGGAGCCGAAGGGCGATTGAGTTGTTTATGCCGCGCCAGGATTTATTTGCTCAGCCTGCCACTGATTGCCGCTGACTGATGGATTTGTGGCGGCAGCAGTTTGAACCTGGGGCCACGTGTAGCTGCGAGGGTGGTTCGACCCGGGGTGAAATATTTGCACAAAGAATTACGCCCGGAGGTTGAGTTACGGTAGACCGGGGGAAGGTCAAATCAATTAAAGCCAAAGTGCACACATACACAAAAGAGCACACACACATACTTACGCACACAGAGTAATCTGATCTTGATGTATAACTGCACTTAACAGGATTTCAATTATCAACAGTAGTGATTCATGCGTGTTTCCCCCCTCACTCCGAACAGGTTCGTCGACAATGTGGCGGGAAATCATGGTGCGTCCTGAAAATGTATCAAATTCCAGCTCACTTAACTCTTGCCCGACACTCCTAATTGATTCGCACTCTCCCAGCTTGACGCCGATGACGACGCAATCCATAACTTATTCGTGTCGTTAAATATTTTGACACTCTGGGTTTCACCCCTTTCATCTGCCGATTTGAACGCTAATGATGGGTTACATATTGCTAACCCCCTAATTTTAGAAGTAATTTTGGCGCCGACCGAAATAGCGCGACAATTTGTCGGAGAAAATAATCACGGAAATTCCCATAGCAAACGGTGACATGCTGTGTCGATTTCTGTGGGGAAAATTGTGAACGATTTGATCGACCGCTTTTAAGTCATGAACTGTTAGGGAAACTCATTCATGAAGTGGTTGTGCTTTCTATAAAACAACCGCTGGACGGCAGTGAAATAATGAGAAAGTTTGTCAGGCAGAAATTTATGAAAAATTGGCAATACCGAAATATTTCGTCGGGGGGTCTAGAGCAACTTTTTTTTGAAGATTATTTTTCGATTTTATGAGATATTTGTTCAAAAAAATCACAGAAAATCGGTGCAGTCATGTTGATATCACTCAAATTTCTTATGAATATGCCTTGGGGACTCTTACCCACTATATTTGACCAATATTTGACCTCCAATAAAAAAAATCGAACCAAACTTACCAGATTTCTAGTTTCTTTGAAATTACCCCAAAATCCAAGCTGGAAACCCCAATACGACCGAAATTAAATCTTTTCCTTGTACAATTTGTCATGAAATTACAGCAACACATTGCCCGGAAACAAATTTGAGCATTAAACAATGCAACACATAGATTATTTATTTAATAAGCTGTTTATTACCCAATAGGTTCCAAAAATTATTTTTTCAATCCTCTGCCACATCACACTATTACATTTTGAAATAAATCACATTGTAGAGAACAGTTTTCTGAACAAGTTCCATAAAAAAGTATCAGTTTTGGTTCAATATTAGCAGAGATATGCCAAATTTCCTGAAATAAATAGTGCCTTTCTCCAAAATTTCTTAATTTAATATATTTTTTATGATGATAATATTTTGTTGAAAAAATACAAATTATAACAAGTTTAAACCAAATTCATGAAAATAATTCTATAGCATTCATTACAAAACTCAGTAGACAGTGCACATCATGTGAAAGGTAATTAAATTAAGAAATTTTGGAGAAAGGCACTATTTATTTCAGACCGAGCCACGTAGCCCAGTGGTAACGCTTCCGCCTAGTAAGCGGTAGATCGGGGTTCAAATCCCGGCTCGGACCAACACAACTGGTGATCTATTCCCTTCTGGAATCGATTGCTTAGTAAAGGGAAGGTAGTGTATCGTCACAAACTGGACCTTATCACGACACCTTAGGAAGACAACCTATGGAATGTTAACATTAACCTTGACATGTTAACATTAAGTTGATTAATAAAGGAACAGGGAAAGATTTACTTTTTTTTTACTATTTATTTCAGGAAATTTGGCATATCACTGCTAATATTGAACCAAAACTGATACTTTTTTATGGAACTTGTTCTGAAAACTGTTCTCTACAATGTGATTTATTTCAAAATGTTTTAAAATGTAATAGTGTGCTGTGGCAGAGGACTGAACAAACAATTTTCGGAACCTATTAGGTAATAAACAACTTATTAAATAAATAATCTATGTGTTGCATTGTTTAATGCTCAAATTTGTTTCCGGACAGTGTTTTGCTGTAATTTCATGAAAAATTGTACAAAGAAAAGATTTACTTTCGGTCGTATTGGGGTTTCCAGCTTGGATTTGGGGTAATTTCAAAGAAAGCTAGAAATCTGGTAAGTTTGGTTCGATTTTTTTTGGAGGTCAAATATTGGTCAAATATAGTTGGTTAGAGTCCCCAAGGCATATTCATAAGAAATTTGAGTGATATCAACATGAATGCACCGATTTTCTGTGATTTTTTTTAAACAAATATCCCATAAATTCGAAAAATAATCTTCAAAAAAAAAGTTGTTCTAGACCCCCCGACGAAATATTTCGGTATACCCCGAAAAATGTCGGGAAAGAGCCCTTCTTTCACGATGCCAAATACCAGACATACCGAATTTTTTATCATTAGTTTGTTCTAAAAAACACACCGTGACTGAAAGTGGTAGAGAAGTGTTCAAAGTACCTCAAGAAGAACATTTCATAAAATTTTGAAATGTTTGAAAAGTTAGTTAACTATAATTAAGAAAGTGTTGATGAATAGCAATATTTAAATCTTCTCAAAGTGTCATATTTTTCTCAACGAACATGATTTTGAATCGGAAAACGGATTGCATTTTTGGATTCTTTGGACAATTTTCCGCTAGGAGAAGGTAAAATAAGTTTGTAAATAATAAATATTATGTGTTTTTGAAACAGTAATCGAAAAAATCCCTTGTTTTATAAGCATTTTCAATTGAACAAATTTCATATAACATGTGAAAACTTGCTTCTAATTCAGTTTGAAATGCAATATTAATCGATAATTTCATAACCAAAACTAGTTTCAACGAATTTCAGGCAAGTTTCGTACTTTTGAACCATTTTTCCTAGAATGTATATACATTATAATAAAAGGGTAATTCTCTACCAACTCACACGAAATCGGGAAAAGTTGCCCCGACCCCTCTTCGATTTGCGTGAAACTTTGTCCTTAGGGGTAACTTTTGTCCCTGATCACGATCTCGTGACGGAGGGGCGGTACGACCCCTTCCATTTTTGAACATGCGAAAAAGAGGTGTTTTTCAATAATTTGCAGCCTGAAACGGTGATGAGATAGAAATTTGGTGTCAAAGGGACTTTTATGTAAAATTAGACGCCCGATTTGATGGCGTACTCAGAATTCCGAAAAAACGTATTTTTCATCGAAAAAAACCTCGAAAAAGTTTTAAAAATTCTCCCATTTTCCGTTACTCGACTGTAATTTTTTTTGGAACATGTCATTTTATGGGAAATTTAATGTTCTTTTCGAATCTACATTGACCCAGATGGGTCATTTTTTCATTTAGAACAAAATTTTTCATTTTAAAATTTCGTGTTTTTTTCTAATTTTGCAGAGTTATTTTTAGAGTGTAATAATGTTTCACAGTTTCACTCAAATCGAAGAGGGGTCGGGACAACTGCTGTGTGAGTTGGCGGAGAATTACCCAACTACGTTATTCAAAGCTATTTCAAGCCAAGTAATGCCAATTATTCAAATGTCACAGTTCCGTCCAGCTGGGCATCTTCTCCCGGCCCGTCACTCAATCCATATTGACACAAATGAACCCAGGACAGGCCAAACCGTCACCACCGCCCCATAATCCACAAGACACAAAAAAAACTCCTCCACGACAAACATTGTGACATCGTCTTGTGTTTTGCGCACGAGTCGACGTCAATCAATTGCGGGGCGAAATCACCCATAATTTGAGTAAATTGGTCCCCACCGCGTCACAGAACAGAACAGAGAGTTGGTCCGGTAGTGGCCGGTAGCGGGGTACTTACTTCTTTTCCCGCTTGCCAGCACCGGTATCACGAAACCCTTTCGCAAAGGGATTATTATCTATTTTCAATTGCGTTATCTGGAACGGAAAAGAAATGAGGAGAAGTGGGAAGGAGGGTTAAAAAATAGGGTGGAAAAACAAACTGGTGTTTTTAAAAATTTAAACTTACTTTTTCGTTTTGATATGCAGTTACGGCGATGAACTCGGTCTCCTTAAACACGTACGTCCGAAACGTCGAGTACGGCAGCTTCAGGATATCGTTCGCCCGGACTAAGTGAAATCTAGGTTGGTACTTGTGCATCGAGTTGAGGATCGTCTGGAAGATTGGAGAAAGAAAGGAATGTTTTTGTTAGTTCAATCAAATTAAGTTATTAAAGTTCTTGATAATTTTATTTTTGAATCGGTGAGGGATCAAAATTATTTATTTTTCACTGTTGTGGAAATCATCAACTAATTAATTTCAAAACGTTTTCTTGATTGATTCATTTAATTCCTGAGTCAAGATTAAAGTTTAAAATCGACGAAGCCCAGAAAGAAGACATTTGTCAATAACGCACTCCCAAAGAGATAAAGTCGTTATTTTTACATTCTCATTAAACTAAATAAATCGCCAATCGTGCTCCGTTACGCCCGCCCAGGTTGACAACTTGGACGACCTGGTCGCGGCCACCATCGCGCACCCGACTGTGGGGGGTCAGCCTTATCAGCAGCCCCGGACGTTCCACGGTGTCTTTCCGTCCTTTCCACAAAATTAAGCGAAGCCCTCCCTGAAACAATCTCCCAATCGCCATCGATGACATCGTAAAATGTATTATTTATAGCCCCCGGGCGAGATTTGACCAAATCCAACCGAATCCCTTTCTCGAGGAGCGGAAAAAAGCCATAATCCGAAACGTCGTCGTCGTCGTCGCGTGTGATTAAAACAAAAACATCCGCGAAGAACCTCACACGAGGCGCCATTTTTTCGCCCGATTATGCTCCCCCACGCGGAATCGATCGCAGAAGGCGGGGAATATCGCCGCCCTCTGCCCGAAACTTGTTACCGAGCTTTTACGACCCGCAACTCCCACACACCTTGGCTTGCTACGATCGTCGCGCCATCATCTGCCGCAATTTTACGAGAGCTTTTCGCTCCCAACCCCCTCGGGAGGGAATCGCGCTCATTTTCTGCGATGTTTGCCTATTTCGTGGTAATTGATTAAAGCGCACAAAAAGAGTGAGTTGCTGTTGCTAGTCGAAAAAAAAACACAGCGAACGGACAGAATTGATTCGTCAGAAGCCGTCCGTCAACGGCCGGGCGAAACGAAGCCGAGGCAAAGGCAAAACTGCTGTGGTTGGAGAATTCATAAATTATCTTGTTAAGTTTATGCCCTCTTCCTCCTTTGGGCCAATTTGGCTCGCTGGGTGGCGGCCAAGTGCGCCAAGTCGGGTCGCCATTTTGAAACAAGGAAAGTGGCCGCAGTCATCACTGAGGTTGCCTGCTTGCTTGAGTAGAGTTACCTCCCCAGCTGACTCGGCTCGGTATCAATCGGTTTAGAAATTAATCGTGATCGAATTATCCACCCTGGGAGTTGGGTTGAAAAACGATCTCCCAACAGCACCAGCAGCTCTCTACCTGATTAGTCAAACAAATTAGCAATTAGATCGTGGGGTTTCGAGCAGGGGGGCTATTGATCTACGAGATCGAACGGCTGTTACCACCTCAGCGCGGTTTGGTGGCGGTTTCACGTTTCTATTATGCTTTTGCAGGGTGTAATACGATTTGTCTGCTACTTGATCTTGCGAGAGAGCGACTTGGTTGTGCGGTGTTGTAACGTTTTGTTGGTGTCGAGCTGTTTCTTCCGGGATGTTGATACTCTGGAGATTGCGCAACTCATTCAGCAGTTATCCAACTAAAAAGCCAAATCGATAGAAAGGTATTTTGAGAACCATTTCAATAAGTCATGCGGTTTGATGATCCAGCAACACGGCTCTGAAATATGTTGATTTTATAAATGGTTTCAAAATCAATTGTTTTAAATTGGCTTCAATGTTATTTCTAGTATCAGCAGTTTGTTAATCGTTGAATAGATATTTCAATAAGCAATTGCATATGAAAGATAAATTGGAAAATTTTAAAATTTCTCCAAATTAGTCCAAATAACTAGACACGACACACCTGGTTCTCTAGACATTTGTAAATTATTTCACGACTTTAAAATTGGTATTTTTTTAATTATGATGAAGCTTCGTCCATACATTGCCTATGTCAAAATAAGTAATTTTGCATTATTCAGGGTGACCATTCAAATCCCATATTCAAATTTTCGACTTTTTTCCGACTTTTCCAAAACCTCAAACTTAATAGCAAGTAAATATCAACTATCAAACAAAATTTTAAAACAAGTTCAAAAATCATATTATTGACAGTTTTAGTAAGAATAGAAACTCAACAATAAATTTCTTAAAATTACTTTAAATAGTCTTCCAAAAATAACTGGATGATCACCAAAACATATAATTTAAAAGTTTATTTGAAAAAATCCCAACATTAAGTTTTATTATTCTAATTTTATAATTAATTTTGTTTTATAAATTATTACAATAATTACAGTTTTCATTCGCTAAAAAAAAGAAGTGTTAAGTTTTTTTAAATATTTTACCAAGTTCTCTTTTGAATTTAGTAAATTTTGATATTGAATTTTATTGAATCAATGGTTATTTATCGAGTTGTCAGTATTTAAATGTTCCGTCATCAAGGGTGAGATTGGGGCATACAAAAATTTACATTTGTTCTTAAAGCAATCAAACATTTAGAAAAAAAATAAATGACTATGATCTTTTGTTAACATTGAAAACTATTTACCACAACAAAAAAACTATTGCTAAACAAAAGTTTTTTTTCAAATCTTCAAGTAATTTGAGAAAAAAAATGAACCAGAATCAAAATTTTACGGTGGTCATAATTGTTGAAATTAAGCTCTTTTTCTTATTGTTTTATCGTTACATTGTTGTTGTTTCAAGTCAGATTTTACGTTTTGTTTGATAAACTTTGTCAAAAAGAAATAAATATTGTTCGATTCATAAAATATATAACGAAAACCTGTTTCAAATGCATGCAATCATAATCATTAGAATTAGAATTAGAATACCTTAAATAGCCTTTTAATTCTTAAGTAAATTAAAAAAAGTTAAAAGAAACTTAAATATAAAGTTAAGTTCTAAAGAAAAGTTGAGTGAAATTAATTTGAAACTTGTACAAAATATTACAAATTATTCAAGTGTTAGAAAATAATTTTCAAACAAGTGTCCATGAGATTTCTGACTTTTCCCGACTTTTTAACAAAAAATAGCATATTTCCAATTTTTTCCCGAAAAAAAACCCGACTTTTCCAATTTCCTGACTTGAGTGGCCACCCTGGCACATTAGTTTACCATACAAGTCTCCATACAATTTGCGGGCTGGTCATACGAAATGGGTACGTAAACACAATAAAGTCTGTATCTTTAGATGGGATTTCCTAATCGATTTGGTGTCTTCGACATGTTGTAAATTATAATAAGGACTGATCGGAAAAGGAAGCCTTCTAAAAAAATACCAATTTCTTTATTTACCTTTTTTTCACAAAAAATTGGATTCCCAAAGTACTTATTTTTCAATTTATTTTTTATATGTTTTATGGGATTTAAAATACATCTTTTTAGCCGTTATGATGCAAAATCTGGTTCCAAAAATGTGATTGTTTTTCAAGTGTGATTTTTGAAATATATTTAAAATATGGGAAAAAAGTTTATAAATCTTAATAAAATTTGCAATCCAAAAGTACTTTTTTGATAAAGTGCACCGTTTTGGAGTTATAGTCACTTGTAGGGTATAATTTTCGGAAACTTCAAGATTTTTTCATTTTTAAATATTTTTTATGAAAGAAAGCTACACAAACAGTTTTGAAAAGCTCAGAAAATTTCCAACAATTTTCTCACTCATAAAAAATTTGAATCGATGAAAATGAGTTTTTCTGAGTGTCACCAAATCAGCCTGCATTTTTTACTGATGATATCTTGAAAACTATTGGTTTAGTTTTCATTTAAAATAAT
Organism: Culex pipiens pallens; assembly: GCF_016801865.2. Classification (NCBI taxonomy): domain Eukaryota; kingdom Metazoa; phylum Arthropoda; class Insecta; order Diptera; family Culicidae; genus Culex; species Culex pipiens. The sequence continues at coordinate 122,429,111 of NC_068938.1, forward strand.
TAAATAAAATAAAATGTGACTTTCTCAAAAGTTATGCAAACTATCCTTTCATTTCAAAATTTGTTTTTCAATGAGATAATCGTACATTTTTTAAACTGATATTTAATTTTTGACATAATTGTCATGATTTGAAGACTTATTTTGCACTCACACAACTCAACAAATCTTTGAGCAACTTTCGGTCAAACTTTCCAACACTCCCATTAATTTCGCCCATCATTCAGCTGGCGGCATTACATTCACCATTTTCGCTACTGTTTGGCGCGGCACTTGGCGGCATTGTTTTACGGGTTGGACTCCAAATTACGCCGGGTTTGGTTCACAAAACCCTATGGTAACATGCGGTCGGATTAATAGCCTCTCCCCTCAGACCCCCCCCTTAAAAAGAAAACCGTCCGTCAGTTTTTATGAATGAAAAAAGCTCGAGGGTAGGACAGAGACAGCGGCACCAAGTGAGAGAGAGAGAAAGAGGCAAATCATAGATAAAAGTAAGCAAATGAAGGAGGTCTCTTGAATGGACCACGCGGAACTCTTGAATGAATCCAAGCAGGCTGCCGCCACCACACTCAAGTCACAGCTCGTCAGCCGGAGGAGTTGGTGAATGAAAAACGGTAAAGTCAGAGCCAGAGCCCACTGCGATGGCGCGGAGCCACCAAAAGAAGAAGAAGAAAAAGCACACGACGCGGATAGAGCTCATTAATTCAATTATTTGATTAATTAGATTCATTCGTTTTTATGGCCCTTTGTGTGTCCGTTTGACTTAGTTGGTTTTTACTCCTGGTTTTTTTTCTACTCTCTTAACTGTTTTGCTTTTATTAGAGCGCTTCTCTCACTTCACTTGCTGGTGCTGCTGAAGTAACAAGACTGAGACATGAGTTGAGTAAGCAGTCGAGTAATGAATGGCTTAGCGTTCGCCAACTCAAGTGAGGTGGCTTAGGTGTGCCAAACTAGCGCCAGCGCTGTGACATTTAAATAGATTTAAACCGTTCGATTCATCTGGCACGGCGCGGATGAATTAGTGAGGCAATTTGCAGCCTTCGATTTATGGCCGTTTAGGCTGTCTAATGAGATGTTTATGGGAAATATTTGCTGTCATGTCTGCGGTTGACGTATTGATTTATCGAACTTGTTGTCAATGTTGCTATTCAGTTGAAGTCAGTTTAACTTATTTATTCACATATATCACTAAATTTAATCAAACAAAAACTATACAAAGAAGTCAAAATAGAATATCTGGCAACCCCGTAAAAAAAAAATAATTTGACTTCTTTTCTTAATCTTTATGAAAATTCTTATAAAGTTAAGTATTTATTCATAATTTTATTTGTTTTGCAAGACAAATCTGATTTGCCGAGAAATGTTAAATTTGTAACATTGTTATGCAATCTTAAACTTCCCCGCAATATTTGAATATGTTTTAAGTATTTTTTTCAATTCTTTCAAATTGTGTCAATAAATGCACAAGTGACCAACTGGAGGTACGTCTGACTAAATTTGACCTATTCCACCGAATCGATGGTAAAAGCCATGCTTTCTAAAACATATCAGTGTCAATCTAAAGGTTAACCTTTTACGATGCGTTTCAAAACGCATTTCCTGGAAGCCATTAAATCGAACTGCTCGTAAAATACACTTTCACGAGCCTTCTGGAACATAAATTTACGATCAGTTGAACTCTTACCAGCACCATTTGGCCCTGTCCCTCAGCTGCCTTATCAACTGATTAGACAACTCTGTGGAAATTATCATACAGTTCAAGCAAGTGTACAGCATTTTTATTGCCCTCCCTCGAAAAAAAAAATGTGAGGAGCGACGACGTCCATCACTCCAACCAAATCGGCTTCCAAGAACCAATTAATTAACGAGAGTCTCGTTTGACTTGCGCGGTGGGACCAAATCCAGCAAGAATGTTAAACTGAAACAAATGAGGGAGGAAGAGTCCACCAAAAAAAACAGCATTTAATCGAGATTGAAAAATTAACCCTCACCATGCCACTTGGTTGCAGAAGTGAGGGGCCACACACTTGGAATAAGACAAAATGTTTGCACAGTGAAAAATAAATAAATGAAGAGATTGCTTATTTTTATAAACTTGTGTTGAAATCGTTACTAAAATTGTTGAAATCTTCAAAATGTATGGGTAACTTGAAGATTTTATAACAGTGCTGCCAGATAAATTCAAATCAGATGTGTCTTGCAAAGCAAATACAATTTTGCATAAATATTGAATTTTTAAATAATATTCGAAAAGATTAATAACATCCAACCTTTAAAAGACGTAAGATTTTAATCAAGTGTTTTTAATTCTTGACAGTGGTGCCAGATATTCTATTTTGACCTCTTTTTATTCAGTGATTTTTTGTAAAATTCAATTTCGTAATATATGTCTAGACACCGACTAAATAGCGAATCAATATGTCAACCGCAAACAAGACAGCTAATGTTTCCCATACAAAATTACAAAATTTTCATGATTTTTCACAGTGCCCAATCGGTCTCATTATGCATGTTTTCTGGGGCGTTTGCTGAACATTCCACACCATCTACACAGCGAACAGACGGCGATGCAGAAAATTTGGCACTTGGACAAATGATGCAAACGCAGGCATTTGGGTTCGCGCTTGGTTATCGATTAAAATGCCCCCGATCCAACGAGATAGATAGCGGTTCTGGGGCCCCGGGATATGGCTTAATTAGTTTGTGCATCGGATGAGCCTTAATTGGGATCAATTTGTTCGATATTTGCGAGTGTTTTGCGACTTTGGAAGAGATGCAAGAAAATTCGATGATTATCGGTTCGACGAATTGATGATTTTACTCTTATTTGGATCTTTCAATAAGATATTTTCGATTTTAAGATATTGGTGAGTAGAAGCAAACTCTAGATCCTAACATATATATTATTCAAAAGTCACAAATTTTGCTCTGATTTGGACAAAAACAAACAGACAAGTTGCGAAATTTGTTCCAAAATTATGCTGTCTTTTTAAAGTGCAATAAAACATGTAGTTTTATGCAGAAATCCACTAATTAATCTGTCCACCCTGGGAGGTAAGCCAGTCCAAACCCCTCTTCCCCAACCAATGGAGACTTCAACTGATTCGATCCACTTGGCAGCGACGTCCAGGCGACGAACCCGGTTCTGTCCATCATAGTTTTGTTTTGGGTTTCACAAAAAACCCAGTTTTTGTCTAATAAAGCTATCGTTTTATCATCACCGGAGACACCTTAATTGAATATTCAGCTATTAATTAATTCACTCCCTATCAGCCACGGCTGCTACCTTCGTGTGATCATTTTTCTTACGGCGAGATTCTCCTCATTAACGAACGCTTTCCTTCTCGAACTCGAAAAAAGTCGCACACAGAGACAGAAAGCGGGGGGCAATAAAAGTTAAAACTCAAGAATTCTTAGCATTTCTCATATCGACGGTGGTGGACCACCGTGCAGGTCGACCTTGCTCCGTCGCTCACCACCCTTCCAGTTCTAAATCCGGGGGACACTTTCCGAGACGCGGCCAGGGAGATAATAAATAAATTGTCCAATCAACACCGAAAAAAAAGCGAGGCCCGCCGAACCCTCTCAAGCTTTCAGCAACTCCACACACACCGTTGCTCATCTTGTCGCGATCGGCGCTGCGGCGGAGAGGAAACGCGATGTTCGCGGACACCATCGGGGCCATCGGTGCCGCGGAACCCAAGTAGATTCTCACCACCCCAACACCAGCCGTCCCTTTCCAGAACCAGTTATCCGGTCCACGCTTTGTTTTAATATTGATTTTATTTATATTTTCATCCATTCGCTTTTTTTTATACCAATAAAAGCAATATATTAAACCCACCGGCTACCTCATATAAAAATGTTATGATCGTGGATGCAAATGAGCTGGAGCCCCTTGCCACGGCCAGATTGGTGGTCAACTCGAGATACTGGGAGGGGGTGCACACTCAAAGAAACTGTACCGAAATGACAGAAATGAATCTTATAATTATCTCTTCGTCCCGATCCTTAAATCGAACCGTACCCCCCTCATTGGGTGCGACACTCTGGACGAGAGATAATAACCAAAGCCTTTTATGAGCGCGCTGGAAGAGAGTCGTTTAACGATTCCTCACCCCAATCGATAAGTACAAAGTCTGCCCCGCGAACGGTTTTTATGGGGCGGCGGCAGGCTTTAACCTTGCGAACTTTGGTTTCGAGCAGGTTGAGCGGTGTGTCACTGGGAGATTCTCTCGATATCTACACGTTTATCCCAAAGACATACATTTGTAGAAAATAGCTATGGTTTAATTTTGAGAAAAATTTCTCTCAATCTTAAAGGAATTTCATTTGGACAAATGCCGATTCAAAAACATGAAACAATTTTGGAGAAATATGATTTTTTTTCTGTAAAATAAGTTTCATCATTAGGATATGTTGGTTGGAGAAGTTGCTAAGTAAGTGCTCTAATGCCCATTTTTTTATTTATTATTATTTTTTTCGTGTTCAGAAGGGCATTTTGAGTTCTACGAAAAAAATATCTCTTGTTTTATATTATTCTGGATTAATTATTATCATTTTAATTACAAATACCTTGTTTATTTTATGTTTTTATGTAATAGTATTTTGCTGATTCAAACATCCTATCATTACATTTAGGTCTATTCAGTTTTTTGTTTTTCTATGTTACTTTTTTTGCTTTTTCACAATTTTAATCTTCTTCAAATGATAACGTTATCATTTAAACTATAAAAAAATGTGTGAAGGCAAAGCCTGGAAACACTACACAATTTACAGCATTTTTTTTATTCTTAAAATATTAGAAAAGTTTGTAAAAAATAAATGCTAAAGTTAACCCCTGACAAATTCTATATTTTTCATTAGATTACATACACTGGCAAAGTCAAACTTTCTAACTTAATTCCCATTCCCATTGCATTTTAATAAACCAACATTGCATGTACATATGGATTATTGGACTGATTTGAGATTTTGAAGAAAATTTAATCAATTTAGCAAATTGAATTGAATTCGAAAAAAAATATTCTATGACATACAAATCGTCAAAATTGCTCTTGTAATTAAGACTCGAAAAATATGTTTTTCTTTGTAATGTATATTGTTTCTGGAGTTTTCTTTATGAAAAGGTTTTAATAAACAAAATTTGAACTCCCCTGACTTAAGGCGGTTAAGGAAAAAAATAAATGAAGTTTATTTACTAGATCTTTATTTTATTTATTTCAACCTCAGTAGGGTTTTCGGATTTTCAATACTTTTTGTTTAATTGCATTTAAAGAACCTTCTGGTACCAAGCAGTAAATGAAAAAGAAATAGTTGCAAGGAACTGACATTATCTATAAAATCTGAAATGCCATCTGGACGCGATACATCGGTGCTGGCTGCATCAATTTTCAGACAAATCCAAAAAATATGCTGGCACTTTTTGTAGATGTCTTTAACTTGTAAAAAATGTGATAATAGTAAAATCTAGTCTTAAGTTCCGGAAATAACAGAGGGCTTCATAAAATCATCGTCTGCTGTGCGTCATATCAATTAATACGTGTACTAACAGAGTATAGACTGAAAAATTGTTTTTTTTTAGTTTCATTAGAATCAATAAATATGAAACTCAATATTAATCAATTACAAAAACCAAAAATGTCAAAATATGATTATTGAGAAAATTTCCATATAGTTCAGACTCGAAAAACTTTACTCAGAAAATTTCACTTTGGATTAGTGCGTCCATCCTGAGAATTACCGGGATTTTTCCAAAACCGGGAATTCCCGAATCCCGGAAATTGTTATATTTTGTCTCGGTTTTCTTAAAATTGAAAAAAAACAACACATTTTGGTCACGGATTTCATATTTGGTTGTGGAAATAAATGAACAGTTGGATACTTAATAATCGCTTAGAATGTTATAGCATTACAGATATTTAGCATAACATATCAGCATTCTTTGGTTTATAAGGGAAAATTGTTGAATTTTAGTTTACAGATCTGGATAATGCTTAGAGCTTTAAATATTTTCTATTGAATTTTATGTAGTTTTGAAAAAAAAAACTGGGTATTATATACGAATATTCATGATTTTAAATCTATAAAAATATCATATTTAATTATTTTTCATCAAACACCGGCATCTGTGGCAAATCAGGACAAATTTTTTGAATTAAGAAAGCTTTTTGCGCGCATTATATTGATTGTTTTGTTTTATTGATTTCTGTTAAAACATGAACAGAACAAAACAATAAGTACACCCATTTCCGAATTTATAGCTCTAAAATCTCCTGTATCTATTCAGACTGTAGTCTACCTTTTCCCCAGTTGGCGGTAGTGACTAAAAGATTATTTTTTTTTAATATTTTTTTAAAACATGAAATTCTAAAGTCCTCTAAAATTTTACATTGACTGGTATAATTTTATTTGTTGTCGCTTCTTGTTTTTTAAGACATTTGAAATGATAGTTTTTAAGCTTTTCTAGTCATGCCATATAAAGGTTTTTTTTTGCTGAAACATGAATTTGATGTTAAGAAAAACGAAAATTTCTTATATGATTCCTGGCTTGGATAATCGAGTCTTTGTTGTAAATCTAATTGATACATGTTTACGTACTGGAATAATAACTCCACTCCAACCTATAAAAATAAATAAAATTCAGGTTCAAAGTGAATTCAAGCTCGATCGATTTCAATTTTAAACTATTCCAATAAAATTGGAGCCAGCGCTCTACCGATATTAAATACACCATAAACGATCTAAAAACGGGCGTAAAATAGAAAAAAAACTCGAAAAAAAAGCTCGCGTCAGAATTGGTCATCACATCATAAAACCATTAAAAGCCCATCGTTTTGGGGAGGAGGAGGTCGAGCAATGGACCAGAAACGGTAGCCAGGTGATGCACTGGTGTGGGGGCACGAGGGGCAAATAAAATATTAAATTTTATAACGCATCGGTTTATTCACACGGAAAGCGCCTGAAATTGAAACCGGATAGTCTTTTTTTTGCTGTTGCTATTCCGATCAATAGCCTTTTATTTTTCCACCCTTTCGCGTACAGATCGACGGGATGAGGTTGGGAAAATAGTGGGCTTTTCCCAGTTGGGGCGGGACCGGGAAGTGCGGTGATTTTTTACCATTTTTCAATAAACGCTCATGAAACATTTACGAACTGGACGGTGCGTATCGGCCGGTGTTCCACAGGTATCGCGGCCGGATTGATTTTAATTTTGATAAAATGTGGTATAAACATCATTTAATGCGCTTTGTGTGTGTTTGTGTGCGTGTCCCTATTCCCCCCAGAGAGATAGAGTGTGTGCGTGGCCATAAATTATTGATCACTCGCGCATGAATAGTTCAGAGCAGGAAAAAATAACTCCCACGTGGGTGATGGAACTTTTTGCCCCTCATTTACATGGGTGGCAAACAGACAATCCCCCACACCAGCTACTGTTCGATTCGGAGTCTTTCGACCTTCCCAAGTCCCATTAGGAGGAGGACAACCTTCGTCAGTCATCGATTTCCAATCACGCTAATTAGTTTGTACCTCGCTGGCTCTGAGGGGGCTTGTAACAAACACGGACAAAAAGGCTACCGGTGTGGCGGCCACGGCCACTGTCCCTGAATAGAGAGACAAAACACAAAACCGGTTCACTTCCGAAGATGAGCTCGAAATGTATAATGGCCCGGCCAGCATTATGTCCCACACCTTAATCGCCGCGAATAAATTAATCGCCGTCTTTCTGTTTCAGCTCGAGGCCAATTTGGGTCCAGCTGGCCCTGAGGGTGACCAGAAACCATAAAAAACTGAACAGGGAACATCAAGTTTCTTACAAAGCCACTTTTGATTTCAGTATTTTTGATGAAAATAATGTCTGGAAGTACAATGCAGCACAATACAATATTTAGAATATCTGGCAACCCTAATTTGCAATATAGTTACTTAAGGTACAATTTTACTCTTTTTATATCAGATCTCAGTACAACCCATCATTTGATAAAGATTCAAAGACCATTATAAAGAATTTTTAATTTTGAAGATCTGCCAACCCTTTCTAATGATATAGCCACTTAAGATACAATTTTACGCTTGATGCTGGTAGAATGCCGTCCGGATCTAAACACGACCCGTCGTTGGACGATATTTGAAGATTTGTCCAAAGAGTTGTCCCGATCCTTCAGGTGATTTTTGGTTAGTCTTTCGAATTTCTCTCTCAGTAAGAGTCAAAAGAAAATCTTGATATAGATTCTTCCATCGCTGACAAGGTCACCCTACCTGCCCCGTCATCATTAATTGCTCCGGTGGCCACCCTCGGGATAAAGTTTCCAAACGTGACCCATCCGGTGGAATCAAAATCGAAAACCCGAGCGCGGGAAATGGTGACAACTATCAGCCCAAAACAGTCCTCTCCAAAAGCATAATGAATTCAGATAAATTTGAGATGAAAACAAAAATCTCTCCCTTATCTAAATTGATATCTGTGTTTTTATCCGTTTAATTTACTTCTGTTGCGCCCGGGCTTAGGGGATTTGATGGGGTGTCCGTTTCATTCGGGGCTTCTTCCAAAGTGGCTACCTCCGACCGACCGGTGGCATGTCCGCGTGGGGCTATTACATGCCGCCTGCTGGTGCTGGTGTGGCTGCCGACTGCCCGGAGTGTGGATTTATGGCCCGCCGATGTGGGGGAATAAATCACACCGGCAATGAGGAGAAGGCCGCGAAGTAGTCATAATTTGAACGAGTTTTTTTTAAATGATTTTTGATCTGTTTCAAAATCTTAAACGCCCGAATAGAATAAGGGGCGTTCTCTCAGCAAACCATGATCCATGGGTGCATCGCTGAGTTAACCTCACTGCAAGTCATGGCCAACCCTGCATCAACGCAGGGTGCCACTTGTCAGTCCACCATTTTCCGACCCACCGTGGTTGCGTTCATATTTCGGAACCATATTGGACTTAATTAGTACACATACACCATGTTTTTGCGTCGGGTTCCATGCACCGACGGTGCAGAACCCGCGTCCAATCCGTGGCAAGTACATTATTCGCTCTGTCACTTTGCATATCCCGTCGTCAGCGCACGTCATTTGATACTCCTGTCGCCAGGCACCTTCACCGACCGTCGTCAAAAGGAGGTGGTGCAACGGACAAAAAACCTCCGGCAGCGAGTGCAGTGCGCTCGGTGCCAGAACCTGAACTAGTTCAAGCGGCCGCCATCATAACCTCACTCGCTCCGAAACCATAATGTCTTGGGCCGTGTGCTCTCTCAACGTCGGAATCCATTTTTTCCTTGTCCCGGGCACACAGTCCGGGCCCAGGCAAAAAAGGTGTATGGAAATGCATTTTATATGAGTGCATGCATAAATTTATGAGCTGGTTCGACGGAAGGCTTCCCTTCCGAAGGCAAAACAAAGGCCACAGGCGTGACAAAAACATAACCCTTTCAGGTTATGTTCCTTCGGCGAAAGCCGGCGTCCTCGGAGGGTTTTCTGGGACTGTATGTGTGTGGCGGCGGCCACATTCAGGAACCACCACCACCCCGGTGTAATGGGAAAACAAACATGGAAGTCGCGCGGGACCGGGTCACGTGTACGGCGGCACTGGAAATTTGTCGATGGCACGCAGTCTCACGCACGCAGCCATCATGTGGGAAACGAATCCGTCATCGGGGGAGGCCGCGTGAGGTTAGCCCCGGCTGATCACACTGCTGCCTAATGACCACGGAATCTTGGGCTATTAATCTATGTTATCTGTACGTGACTGCTGTTGTGGTCCTCGGGGCGGCACGGCCGGCTTTGATCTCGGGGCGCTCTCTTGCAAACATGCACCGTTCACCGTAACGTAGTAGGCTGCGAGAAATATGATGAGCCACAGGTCTTGTTCCAATAGAATCATCCAAGTTGACGAGCATGGGAAGAAATCCAAGGAGGCCGCCCAGATCAGGAGTAATGGCTAAACAAAAGCCGAAAAAAAACGACGAAGTAAACAAGTAAACAAACGACAATAAAACAACCGACAACTACCGGGCAGTAGTTGCGGACGTTTTGGGGTCCACCAGAGTACAAGCAGATAAGACAAAACCGTTTGGTTAAATCCCAAATAAACCGTGGGAGCCGAGCTGAGGTAGCGCGCAAATTTTAATTGATATTCAGTTTAATTAGTTCAGATTGTTTGCCTTGCTGTGCGGTAGGGAGGGTCACTTCGGGGCTTGTTGTCCAGCGGCAAATGGACGATATGTGAGCTTGATAAACTGTTTGGGAAGATTTGTTTGTGTTTAATTTTTCATGACATTGAATGTTGAGCAACAATTTTAAAATTTGAATTTCATCAAGTAGTCCAAGTCCTACTTCATTGAGGGATCAAAGGGGGCGGTGGTTCCCCAAAGCTACTTCATTTGAGTGAACAATTTTGCTCACAAAACAAAATGCTTTTAATAACCCTCACCACACTGCTAACAAGCTCCGGTCAATCAGTGTGATTGGAAACACAAGCCCCCACCCCTCCTTTTCCAATTCCTAACCTAGAAAATGTCACGCACAGCAACACGATCATAAAAATGTTATGTCAAGCCGTCATCCCATCAATAAATCAATAATAAAAAAAACTCTCCCAACCACGAGTTACGCAATTCCGTGGCAGACCAACATCGGACAGATAGCTGGAGCAAAAATATAAAATAAAAAAAAGAACACGAACAAAACAAGCTCATTTGACGAGAATCAAGGCTCTTTGTACGCGTGTGCGAGACATCCCGGGAACCAACTCCGGTGTCCCTCCCGGAGCAAAAATTGTCCTTGCGTGCCGTCATTCAATAGTGTGTGTTTTTCGTGTGGATGGTTTTTCGCTCTCTCACTGTTCGGTGTTCTGTAAAGTACTTCAATAAAAGAAAGACAGCGCCCGAGCTCATCATCGTAATTGTCCCGTGGTGATTCCGGTTCCGGAACCGAGGGTGGTCCGAAGAATTATCTGTCTCTTTAAATCTCGTTGAATCTCTTTGAATATCTTTGAATTTCATCGAATTTGTTCAATTTTTGAATCTTTGAAGCTTTGAATCATTTAGTAAATAAGTATATCTTTGAATCTTTGAATCTTTGGATCTTTGAATCTTGAATGCAACATACTGTTTGCTGCCAAATTTGGTCCATGTTTCGATACTTTTGAGCCACACTTTTGCCAACCTTGCTGAAATTTCTATCTATTCCGTATAACAGAGCACAAAGCAATCGATTTGTGTATTTATAACGATTCAATAAAATGGGATCTTATTCTCAGTTTGATTTGATTTTTTATGATTAATTATACTTTTCAAATCTGATTTGAATTTTAAGATTTTTTTAAAGATTTATTTTTATTTAATATTTGATATTTTTTTATGTATTCTTTTAAATTTCTTTGAATGTTTTTGAATTCCAAAGACTGTTTTTATGTTTTGGTTTCAATGTGAAATGGGACGCCGGTCCTTGGACAATCACTGTTCAACTTAAATCAATTTCTGAACTCGACAGATTCCTTGCTATCGATCTATTAAGCGTGTGCAAAAAACAGAACTTCTTAAGTTATGGCATTTTCCTTAAAGTTGCCTCCAAAAACATGCGTCATGTTGTCAATATGGCGCTGCCTTCCTGTTTTACCTTAAAAATTGCTTTGAGTTAATTTTGAACTTTTTTTTTCTATGAATTTCTTAGAATCTAGTTCCTTTTCCAAAGGATAAAAATACTGAAAAAGGAGCAACGATGATGTAAATCGATTCATTCAACAAATGTAAATGTTGTAAGTAAATAATTTGGAAAGTGTTTAGGCCGTTGCAAATATTTTTTGAAGTTTATGTCCCTCGACTCTAATCAAAGTCAAAGAGAGGTGCGGGGAGGGGGGGGGGGAGGGGCAAAAAATAAAAAAAAGTTAAAAATTGAAATTATAGGCCACGGCGTCAACATTTGAATGAAAACAGCGTTTTAAAATGCATCATACACCTGTCCAGTTGTTTTGCAATCATTGATTTCCAAAATTTCTAAGCCTACTGACGAAAATTTTATTTATGCGAGAAAAAAAAGTCTTTTGCGGTGCTGTACATTGTAATTTCATAAATATTTTTAAACGAGTCCAAACATGTTTAATATGATTATCAATGCAGAAAAAGGCGATTTAGATTGTTCTCAGTTGATCAAACTTATATTTCCATTGAAATTTTGATATTTTTTTGAAAAAATATTTTTTTGTCCCCTGATTTTTCGGATCAATTTTGAAGGGCGTCATAAACATTGAAAAATATTTGCAACGGCCTTGTTGAAAAATAAAAACAAATGAAATTTAAAACATTCATGAATCGGATAATGGCAAAATTTCAATCTAGTCTAATTTTCCTTTTTTGTTATCCAAACACTACAAACATGTTTTAGATCTTCAAATAATCTGTTTTTTGCATTTTTTTTAATTCAAGGATGGACCCTCTTTTCTGTAAACAAACTCTCACACGTGGTTGAACGCTTTCGTGCGTGCGTGCGTGAACCCACTAATATGTTTTCTGTTGATTCCCCGAGCAAAAAAGCAAAAATCGTCCCCCAACAAAAAGATACACAAATGACTACTCCTAGCAAATGGTTTATTTTCCCCGGGCGCACTCAGCGATGTTCACGTTCAATTTTTATTAATGATCATAATTTGATGTTATTAATCATCGTAAGCTTCCACCACCCCAGCAGGGCGAAAAAGGAAACTACTGGAGGTGGCTGCTATTGCGCGCGTTCAGTGCAGAATTAATTCACCGCGGCGCGCACTTTACCTCTCTCTCTCTTTATCACGATCGAGTATCGACAACTGTCGGTTTGTTCTAGTGGTGGTGGTGCTGGTGGCGACGATCGTGATCATGTTTAACAACGCGATGACGATCGAGATTAACATCGTTAACAATCATCATTATCTCTCGCAAGCGTAGGAGGCGGTGGCGGAGAGTTGGGGGAGTTGTTTTGCAAAGCGATTCATAACGATCGCGCGCGAGTGTGCAGTTTTCCTAGCCACCTTTGATCGGGCGCGCCCCCCTAACGATCTCGTTGCATTGTTTTTCTTGAGAGGAAATTGTCAACCGTCGCTAACGAGACGGAGCGGGTGCATCTATGTGCCGTTTCCGGTTGGCGATTTCTAGATTTGCATTGCCTGATAGTGGTGGAAGGGGTGGGGAGGAAATGATGATAGCGCGATCGACTGGGCTGGAAATGACAGGTGCACTTATTTATGCATTGATGGAGTTTGTTTTTTTCAGAAGTGACTTTTTCTTTGCCAGAATCGAACGGACGAAAAAGAGCTCGAAACAAGAAAAAGTCGTTTCATTAGAGCTTTTATCGCCTCGCCGACAGCTACTGTTCATTTTGGCGCAGGGAATCGACTAAAATCGAACGATGTTGCCACCAAAGAGGAACCTGCTACCGTTGATTGCTCTGTTTGTGTTCGACAAGTTCGCACAACTGACGCCTACGCGTCGAGCAGCGGTCGAGTCAAATAATTTTGACGTTTTATTGGTCTTTTGCGGCATTTTTCAACCGAAATTAGGAGGTCTGTCCCTATTGTGGAAATATATGAAAATTGGTTCAAAATCTACTCATTATGAGATACAAACGACTTCTTGTAGGATAATAATTATTCACAAAAGAATCACCGAGTAACTCACTGGTGATTCAAGTAATTCATAGTCGAGTTAAATCTTTTTTCTTAACAATTTTGGACGAGTTGGTCCGAGTTGAGTGGACCACCCACCAAGTTTCGTTTGCTCGTGTTATCACATTCGGAAGCCAAAAAAAGGTTTAAAGGTGGTCGACAGCCTCTCCCGCCGTGATGAGCTATTAGTTGATAAAAATAAAGCTTTCCAGCTCATTCCACTCTACCGGTTCTCGGAGATTAATCAGTAAATTTCCCACACCGCACAAACACACTCGAACATCCCCACTAGACATATCGGCACGTTCACACAGCTTTCGGAGTGGTCATTTTGGGCGGGAATTTAATTCGCGGCCCGGGATCAAAGATCGCAACAAAAGTCACATAAATTAAACTTATTGACGCCATTATCGAAAATGTTATTCAGATCAGCGCCACACCACTCGAAATCACCGTTTCACCCCCTCCCCCTTCATTTCACAACAGCTCCGAAATCCATTCAAGTGCAAAAGCTGTCGACAAGTGTTGGGCCCAAACATTTTTTAATAAACCTATAAAAACGGTTTTCGAAAAGCGCGCGTTAATCTTTTTCTATCCCCATAACAACAACCGCGCTCGCGACACACACACAATAAAGAACAATATTAATTTCATAATTTTATTGTTCGGTGCCGGCAGGCACTCACTCAATCGCGGGATGATCATTGATTTTTTTATGGCACTGGCCAGAATTTTATACGCCACGTTCCGTTCGGTGGTCGGCAATATCTAGAAAATCTCTGAGTCATTGATTTTCCACACACTCCACGGCGCGTCCACGAATGGAGTCGTAAAAGTAAACGTGGTTCTTTGTGCGGTCTCGTCTCCCCTTCGGGGATCCGATTAATGTCCGCACGGTTTGAAAGCCTTAAAATTATCGATTAATTTTTACCACGATCGGTCGAGACCAAAGCAGGCTTATCTGCCGGGTCGACAAGTCTGAATGTTTCAGTCGAAATGATGGTTCTTACAGGTGTGAAATCACCATTGAGTTTGAAAATCACAAATAATCTTCTAGTCACAAATGAGTGAAAACGTCATTCACGCGAGAATGTGACTTTCTACTCTTTGACGCATTACAAGAGAGAGAGAGAGAGAGAGAGAGAGAGAGAGAGAGAGAGAGAGAGAGAGAGAGACGATCAATCAAAGCAGGTCAAGCTGTGATGACAGTTTTGACTCACGATTGAGCAACTCTCTAGTGCAGCGATTCTCAACCTTCTTCTAGGCTGGTACCCCCTACCGTGTAAATCAAGTAGGCCCGGTACCCCCGTTGAGAATCACTGCTCTAGTGAGTGTCTTCACTAAACAAAGTAAGCCGTGTGTGAGTTCGTAATCGTTCGTGATTCGATTCGATTTCATCTTTATCCTTAAAGAGATCTCACAACGGTTGCTGAGTGCCTCGGATTACTTGTCAAATGGCCACGATTGCAGATTTTTGTCTGGTCGTAAAAAAAGGTTAAACATTACCTGATTGGTTGAGATGGAGAGGTTGGTTGAGAAGTGTAATTCACTTGTGAGTAAATCAATAATATGTTTTGTCAGAGAGTAGCTCTTCAATGAGCGACTTATAACTAACTGATGAGTAACTTGTTAATGACATTTTTGATATTTTTTCGCAATAGATTTTCAGTCGCGATTGAAAAGGTGATGATTGAGAGCCATGTGATTCATAAACATTTTCAAATTACTGCTCTCTCAAGTTGAGAGCGCAAATCAGATTGTTATCTTTTCATTCAACTCTCTTGTCGTTTTGTTAACGCATTCCCATATGAACACACAAACACAATAAACTGCAACTTTTTACAGTCAATTTCTCTGATTGGAGCACATTGTGGGCACCATTTTGTCTCCACTTAGGACGTCGTCTCGGTCGGTGGCTCGCCCGCTCAAATCGGACAGAGATAATTCAATTATAAGTACATGGCATTACAACTGGTACAGAGACACCCCCCGCTTTAAGAAACGTTGTGCTGCACTTTATCATTAGCTACGCACTCATGCGAGTATCGGTAATGACGAGTTCCTACCACTGAGTTTGTGTGTTTTTTTTTCCTGAACCATACAGTTTATGGTTGAGGTCTAGCAGGGGTGTGGGAGGAAAAGTGTGTACTCTCGTTAATGAGTGTAGTTTTTTTAACGGCTTGTTTGTGCTGGCGGACTTCATTTTCTTGCAACAATTAAGAGCAGTTTTCTCCTCGGTGCATCCCATTTGGCTTTAAATATACACATTACTAATTCTAACAGATTATCAGCAATTGTGTACACGGTAAAAACGAATCGTAGGAGGCAAGGTCAAAACTAGTGCCACCCTGTAGATCAAAGTCATGGCCTACTATCGATCGACAGCATTTCTTCCTGTGTACGTCTTCCGCTTGGCACGTCACATGACTCACTCACTGTCCAATGACTTTGACGTCCAAGAACTCCCAACCGGAGGAGTCCTCCTCCCTCATTTCCCATGTTAATTGCTGCTAATGTTTAATTGAATTTTAATTAGCAGTTTCACTCACTCGCCACGGGAGCGCTCTTCGAGCAGTCAGCAGACGATGCGGTAGATCACGGGTTGAACCGGTCGAGCAATCGCTTCATTTGGCGCTAAATACCTCAGGGGAGCAACCGCGCTGGCGGAGCAGGTGAAGATATTTAATTAGCAATGCGATGTTTTTCTTTCGACGAAATGGCTAACGATTTTTTTTTGCTCCCACCGGGTCCTCTCGTCCAAGAGCCTGGAACTTTAATGACATGTGACACCTGATTAATTTTATGCCGTCTGGGGGAAAAGCTTTTCCAACGCCATAAACGCCTGAACCGGTTCGGCTCGGCGTGAAGTGTTGGCTCTCTTCGCCAGGAGGAAAATCAACAATACTCGGGCGAGTCGTTCCGAAAGTCACCACCTTCACTTGACTCCTCTTGGCAAGACGCACCGTTAAGCACTTTAGATAAGCGCGGTGGTCCCGGCACCTTCTTGAGGTGCCTACCGGTTCGCGTGAACGAATAACTTGTATGATTTCATCACACCACAAGCTCTCCGGTGCGGGTCTCGTCTCTTATCAAGTGATTCGTTTTATTTTATTGAATTATTATGAGTAAAAAGAAAAGCAAATGTGTCCCCGTTTGGGACACCCTCTGAAGCACCGCAATCGGGCCGGCTTTTAATCACTTTAAGCTACCGAAAAACGATTCGTGGCGGGCTACCGTAATTCGAAAGTCTCTTTAAAAGACTAAAATAAAACACTAAAACATTGAAGCTGCCGCCCATCCGGGATCTCATCCCATTTGTTAGCGGGTTGGATAAACAAATTTTGCGCTGATTTTCGAAAGGTTTTTTTGTTCGTTCTGTTGGAACTTTGTTTAACGTTAGGTTAGGGTGACCAACTGACTTGGATAAAACTACAAGCGTCAAGAGATCCTTATCCAAGCTTTGAATTTTAGGTATCCGGACCATTCATGGTAACAGTCCTAGTAAAGTCAAGGATTTGAAGTATGTACACCCCTTATCCGACATTCGGATAATGGTCCTTTATGCTTTTCGTGATCATCTGCAAGGCATGACATGATTTACGTTTTAAAACAACTAAAGAGCTAAAATGTAGATATCAAATGACGTCATAACAATACACCAGGTTGTAATCAGAATATCCAGATCCAAGGATAGCAAGGATAACTATCTAGATATCTTAGTGTAGTTATTGTAGTTATCCGTGTTTCCCATGCTCTGGATGGTTATAGGATCTTAGGATTAAAGAATCATGATTAGTAAATTGGATGAAATGGATAAATCCACTATCCGGATATCCTTAGAACCATATTTCAGAGATTACGCATTCGAAATTCGAATAACGTTTCTGAATGCATTAATTATTTGATGAAATATTCATGGATTGAAATTGTTATAAATTTTCCCAGTACTACACTTGGATAAAGCTAGCAGCGTCAAATGATCGTTATCCAAGGTATGAATAATCATGTAATGACGTCATAACAACATACCAGGTTGTAATCAGTTTATCTGGATTCATGGATACCGAGGATAAGCATCCAGTTATTCAAGTATCTGGAAATTAGACAACCTCTTGGATAGGTTAGTTGACTCTAAACAACTATCTGTTTTTCATGTGTGTTTAATAAAAACTGAATAGTTTTTATTGAAAGTTGAGATAATTAAACTAATGTTTGATTTTTTTTAGTGCAGAAAATGATTTAAATGGATAAAATCATTTACCAGATAGGTTTTTTTATTTTTTTCGGCTTAGGATGATATTTCAGAATATCCAAACCCAAATCATGCTTCTAAATGGTGTTTCGAAAAATTCCATGAATTTATATTCGATCCAATATGCATGAATCCGTGAATCCGGATATCTTATTAAAAGCTGTATTATGCGAATAATTATCAGGATATTCGTAGATCTGGAGAGTATCGGGATCCACTATCCAGACCCAGATATTCGGATATCCAGATAACGATTATCCATAGTTTCGATTATCCGAAGTTCGATTGTCAGAAGGTTTGTATGGGACTGCGGAAAATCGAACAAAATTTTAAACGTTAACTTAAAATTCCAATTCAGCGACCCTATTTTAGTCAAAAAGTGTTTTTTTCGTGATTCAATTATCCAATCAAAACGCATTCTATATTTATCCAGATCCATTGATAGCGCTGATAACTATCCGAAAAGCTTAGGATCTGAAAATCTGCTAATCGCATGGATAGAAATACTTTGAAAAGGTTTAAAACTACGTTTAATAATGTTTAGTGCTGAATAAAATAATTTAATTATCCGGATATTCTAGGATAAGCTACTCCAAAAACGCTCTAAAGTAAACTCCTAAATTCTGCTTCAAAATAAATATCTACCCAAATAATATGTCTACAACAAAAAAAAAAAAAAAAAAATAAAACACTAAAACCTTCACTTGTTGGCCGCGACCTTACCGCGACAGAGCAACCAGACGTACCCTCGCGCCACTCCTTACTCCTCCTCCTCGGCTCTTATTAAATCTTTACTCGTTTGCTTTTGATCTCATTCAAATGAGCCAGCAAATAAAGGCCCGAAATCAAAAGCGAGCGCACAAAACAACCCCGGCGCAAAGACATCACCACAAACAAACAAAACAAAACAAAATCTGCACAAACACACTCACGAAATCTGCCAATGCAAAATTCAGTGAGACAAAAATTGAATGATTAAATTACGTCTATTTAATTTGCTTATACAAGATCGGCTCTTCGTCCTTGCTCCCTCTCCTCCGGAGTTCCGTTGCCACGACACGGATTTCGGCGGCGGCGGCCGCGGCCAAGGAACACAACCACCGACAAAGTGGCGACGACGGAGCGCAAACAGGAGAGCGCGCTCGCGGTCGCTCCTTTTGTGGTTTCTTCCTCCTCTTTATCTGCTCTCGTCGTCGGAGCAGGGGGCCTGCTTGGATCCGCACACGATCAAAGGCCGCCTGGAGAAGGGGGGGAGGCGCTACTTGAACAAGAACGCGGAGGGCGAAGAGACGCGCGGCGAACGAAAATTGGTCCATGTTGGACAAACGCTCGAACAAAAGAGGGGCCACGACGCGGTGAGTACTCTTCGGGAGAAATAGTTCAATTGTTATGCCCCCTGAACAAGAGATCTTCGGGACGCGACCTGGCGACGACGACGTTGTCTTCGTGGATATCCTGGGATTACGACGTCGTGCAGGGCCACTTCTTCCCGGCGTGAATCCTTCCCGATTCCCTCGTTGCAATTTATTTACGTTTTCCGTTTTAATTAATCGGATAATGCCGCGGGAGTTGTGCCGACCGCTGCCGTCGCCGACGGGGCCAGGTTGTTCTGGAGCCACCGGTGCGTCGTCGCCGCCGTCGTCCCCGGTGATCACATAAATTTACATCCCCCTCCACCTTGTCCCTCTAGTGGCAGTTGGAGGTACTATAAAATTTTGAATCGAAGCAGGCGCAGGTCGGGAAAGGTCGCACAACTTGCTGCTCCGATGTATGAGAGGGAAATCATTGCCGATTTTTTTTTCTTACGGGGCGAAAGGGTTTGAGGTTATCACGAAGGTGGCGCTAGATGAAGGCCGTTGGGGCGCGAGGAAGGAGCGTTGCTGGGATTATAAAGATACTTTTAATTGCTGGTGCTCTTTTACGACTTGTGCGATGATCGTTACGGTTGCGAAATGGACGTGACTAGGAGCAGCTTTCGTTACTTGGGTAATCTGCTGCAACAGATAAAGAGGAGGGGTTCCTGAATGGACCTTGTTTGGGGTGGGTTTTAAAAGTGAACGAAATGGACGCGGCCACCAGAACTCGTTACAACAAAGTCACACAGAAGGCGTTGCCTGCCGAAATGTCACTCAACGGAGCTATAAATCAAAACGGCAGCGTGGGTAACTAGATCGAGATCCTGGCTTGGCGCACCCACATGGGAGAGCTCTGACAACCGATGTCAAAACATTGTTTGACAGCGTCCAATGCGACCACTAAACAACACCAGGGCTTTGAGACGGAGTTGGAATCGGTCGAGTTGGACCGTGTTGAGGACCCGGAGTCGTAGTCGGACTCTGCATTTCGGATAAGACTATTTTCCAACAACTTTGAACGGGAGATATTGTTTGAGTCGTAATCGGAGTCAATGGAATTGGGTCTTTTTGGAGAGCTAGGATCGGAGCCGGACTCTGCAGTCCTGACAAAAAACAAACATTACAAGCAACAAAAATTTCAAGGTGTCTTCATTGCCAACTGCTGTCAAACTTGACAGAAACCTCCCTCATTTGGGTGCACACCGTGCGCGTTACACACTCTCCGGGCATGGCCAACTAAGACGATTAATTACAGTCGCGGGCGCGGGATTGGAAAAGTGTGATAATACTTTGCTGATACCGCCTAGCGCTAGCAGCCCAAAATGGGGAGGACATTTTACGAGCCCGGTCACCACCGGACTGGAACCGCCGCTGACCGTTTTCGGTGCAGCGCGTGAATTTGAACGTTTGAACGCGCCTCGTTCGACGGCTCCGAGCCCATAACAGTCCAAGGGGGGGTGAGCAAAAAGTAAAGCTAAGGTGAAATAGGAAATACTAGTTTAATTAAAAAGCCCCCCCGAGAGGAATGGCCCAGGGGAGGCAGGGGTGTTATCGCCAATCTGGGCCACACTGGGTGGAATTAATTTGTGCCACCCTGTGCAAGGGGCGGCCGCCAATCCGTGAGTGGCCGGGAAATTAATTGGCGCACTGATTATGGCCGTCCGATACCGCGCGCCAGTCCGCTGCTATCATTCGTCATCGGTGCAAAAAGTTTTAATTTACGTCGTCATCTTGGGGGCCAATTTAGGATTTTAGGAGCTGGGACCAAACCAGATTAGACGGAATTCCAGCGCGAGAAAGATAAGCTAATAAAATTAATTTAATTGTTTTATTATGAAAATCGTGCCAATAATTGGCCACTCAAAAGTTGGCCATCGCGCGCGCACTCCCCAAGATGATCTTACGACAAGGTGTAAATCTACGAGAGTTGCGTCAGCTGACAACCGGATGACCAGCGGCAAGTTCCGAGAAGTTTGATGGCCATTTCCGTTCGTCTTCTCGTCAACCGCCGTCCCATGATGATTGAAGATCTCCTCTTCGTACGTGTTTTTTATTTTCGGTGTGCCGATGTAAATCTTTATGGACTGTTGCCAGATTTGTTTCCAGTGATCAAGTGTTTGGATTTATTTCGTGTTTCTCCGTCCATCCTGCCCGCGCTGTCCAGTGTCAGTGCGTGTGTGACTACGTGGCGCGGCTACTGTATTCCGGGCAGCTCATCAGCGCACTAATCAGAGTCAAATAAACAACTTTTCGGCAGTTTCTGAGGGGTTGGAATGTGGGCTAGTTGCGACGGATTGGTGGTCAAAATTTTAGGAAATTAACGAATGTCAAGTTAGGCCGTTGCAAATATTTTTCAAAGTTTATGTCGCCCCCCCCCCCCCCCCTTCAAAATTGGTCCGAAAAATGAGGGGGCAAAAAAATATTTTTTCAAAAAAAATATCAAAAATTTAATGGAAATAGAAGTCTTATCAACTGAAAACAATCTGAAATGCCTTTTTCTGCATTGATAATCATACTTAACATGTTTTGACTCGTTTAAAAATAATTTGAACTTTTATGAAATAACAATGTAATGTTCTCGCAAAAATAAAATTTTCGCCAGTACTTAGAAATTTTGGAAATCAATGATTGTCAAACAACAGGTGTATGATGCATTTTAAAACACTTTTTTCATTCCAATGTTGACACCGTGGCCTGTAATTTCAATTTTTAACTTTTTTTTTATTTTTTGTATGGGAATTCTGTGCACACTTGTGACACGTAGTACAATTCTTGACTTTTTTTTGATAAGGTCCTATAAACAAATGTAAACATTGAGTGTATCCCTTTCACACCTTATGTCAAAGTCCATCGGAGTAAGCGGGATACACTCAATGTTTACATTTGTTTATAGGACCTTATCAAAAAAAACTCAAGAATTTTACTTTCAAAACACATTTGTGACACGTGCTTTTCAGATTTTTGTTTACATAATTTACTGTATCTTTTAACTGTTGTAACCAAATTAGTTGAAACTTGGAGCGTTTGTTAAGCGATAGTATACGAACCGATTGCTTCAAAAGGTTTTGCTCTACCATTCATAGTTTTGAAAATATTTATCATCAAACTTTAAAAATCGATTTTCTCGAAAAGTGCTAAATGGTCGTTGTCACAAGATAGCACACAGCTGACGTATTGTCAAGCTTTCTATCAACAAATTTGATTATTCCAAAAGCCTTATGATCAATTTTACATAAACTTCTTGAATGATGCTCGCATATACACTCTCAAGAAATATATATCATTACTAAGTCATATTCACTCAGATTTTGTTGTCGTGATCTGACCTAATGCGCAAAAAAAATAATATCGTTTGGCAGAACATCAGCAGTTGGTAAATTTGTTTGAAATGTACATTAATTTTATCAACAATTATCTGACTTTTTTCATAGAAGGTTTTGTTTCAAAAATATGAAAGGAAAATACCGTTAAACGGGCTGACTTTGATAGCCGGCTGTGACTTTGATAGGTTTGAGATTTTTCCGCAAAATTAAGAGTGCAAATTAAATACGTACGGAATGGTATGGAATCATTTTTAACGCGGTAGAGAAATGTTCAAAGTACTCTGAGAAGAAGTTTTCATAAAATTTTGAAAAGTTTTAAAAGTGAGATAACTTTAATTAAGAAAATGTTGATAAATAGCATTATTTTAATCATCACAAAGTGTCATGATTTTCTCAATGAACATGATTTCGTATCGGAAAATGGAATGCATTTTCGGATTGTTTGGACAATTTTCCACTAGGAGAAGGTAAAATAAGTTTGTAAATAATTGGTATTATGTGTTTTTGAAACATAATTCAAAAAAATCTCCCAATTTATAGGCATTTTCAGTAGAACAAATGTCATATAAAATGTGAAAACTTTTGATTCTTGCTTCGATTTCAGTTTAGAGTGTAATATGATTCGATAATTTTATAAACAAGTTTTCATGAATTTTAGGCAAAATTGTGACTTTTTAACAATTTTACCTAAAATTTATATGTATTTTGTTAAAAAGCTTATAAACTTAGTTAACTATTTATGAACATTAATTCTTTTTCCTAAAAAGCTGTATCCTTAGGGATGGTACATTTGACGTAAACATAAAATTTGAACACATTAAATCTGATTTTTACAAGAATAACTATGACTATCAAAGTCACCCCGGAATTCAAAATAAGAATTTTCAATGCAACTTTTTTTAAACACTATTAAAAAAAACTTTTTATCAAAAATAGTGCATGCACCTTGTGTGGCCTACCCCAGTACATGTTTTAAAAATAGTAATCTTAAGACAAACCTTACCAGTTGGAAAATATTTCAAAAATAAATTGAAATTCTATCAATGTCACCCCGGTTTACGGTACTTAAAATAGTAATTTTGTATAAGCATTAAGCGAAATCTAATTTAACAATTTAAGCCAACTGAGTGCGATACAAAAACTGTCAAAATTTAACTTTCACTAAATTCGAATTAACTCAGTTTGTTACCAATAAAGCAAATTTGATTAAATTTTTAACTGTAGAATTATTTGCAAACATTAAATCATACTTAAAATGCTGATGTCAGTGTTTGAAAATCACAAAGTAAAAAAAAAATTAACAGAAGAGTATATTTAAATTAAATTCAACTGGTTTTTAGCATTTAAAGATATTATGCTTCTATTGTGAGAAATAATATAAAATGTTAAGGATACATAAAAACTGGTTAATGAATGCAAGAAAACTTATCAACTTTCTTTTTAATTAAAAAAGTTTTTTTTTATATTTTGAGGGTTTGTTAATGTTTTTTAGTGAAACAAAGCCTGGAATTTAAAAAAAAATCTATCTTTGCCACTGAAATTAAAATTCTATTACAAATTGAAATGTAAGTACGCGAAGCGAAGAATTTTTATTGAAGTTTCTCCAATTTTTTTTAATAATCTCAGACTCATTTTGATAAATTTGAAGCCACTGTTTTTTTAATAACTTGAAGCCACTGTCAATACTTAGTTCAATCTTTAACTCAATTTGGAAAAATAAGGTGATTTACATTTTTATTCAAAAGATCACAAAATTTCACAAATGATTCATTTTCTTACATTTAAAAATTGCTTTAAAAGAAAATAAGATATCGTCATCTTAATTAACTCCAACTCTAGAACTTGTTTACGTGGTTTCTAAAGGCCTTTTATTAGGTACTTTAGATAAAAAATATCTAACATTTATTATGTTAAAATATTGTGTTTTTTTTTTGTCATTTATAGTGAGGCTAATACATACCCGATATTATTTTCTTAAAAAAAGCTCAAAATAAACTTGCAATCAACTGGAAACAATTTAAAATTGCGTTGAAAAACTATTTCTTTTCTTGCGTTGAGAAACCGGTTTGAAAATATTTGAAGTTTTGTAAAATTTCAATGCATTTTTTACAAAAAATTAAGCTGTTTTGTGAGACAACTGTTTCGTTGAATACATAATAATAATAATGTATTTTAGAAAACTTTATTCATTGAAATGTTGAAACCATGGCATGTAAATTCAATTATATTTTTATGAAATTCGATGTCAAATTTGCCAGCGAATTGGTTCCAAGAGCAGTTAGCTAAGTTTTCAAAAAAGATTACCGATTATTTTATCCTCAAAGTTGTCGTCTATTAAATATTTCATATAATTTACAAGCCTTACCCGACAAACTTCGTTCTTCCTTTTTTTGTATGTTGACGTTTCCTTGGGCTTATACGAACCCAACGCAACAAAGAGCACTTCGATCCGACGCTCCGTATTGAACTGATTCGCGTTCGAACAAAACCGTCGAAATTTTTTATATATATAAGATTTAAGTTGAATTCACAGAAACAATATTTTGACCACCCAATACACCCCCTACCACCCAGTGTGCCCACAATCCCACAAGGCGATCGCCCCGAAAAGAGCACCACAAAGGCCAATCTCATGTTTAATGATCACATCATGATTAATTTCCGTCCCCTCCGCGTGAGTATCTGGTTGCTCGCGCGCACTCATTTGAGCCTTCCTCCGGAGGACTACGACTACCCATGAAGTTGGGAGGCCAAATCTGGGGGAGTCAGTCGGCCAAAGAGTAGCAAACTCTGCGCGTTTTTTTTTTTCGCAATCCCTCTTCTGACCCTGGAAGCTGCGCCACGAATCCCGCGCGGGAACCGACAAGTAGTCAGATGATGAATGGATTTACTTGTTTCGCGTTGTTTGATTTTCGGACCAAGAGGAAGGAGAGGGGGGGAGGGCGCATCGGGTGGTGGCGCTTAGATCTCCCCGGTGCCCCAGTCCAAGAGTCCAGACTGCTGGCGTCAGCGCGCGCGCCCGATTCTCTCTGCCCATTCCGGAATACTTCCTCCGTTTTTCTCCCTTTTTCTCGATTGTTTGCTCTTTTTTATGTGTTTCCTTGGAAGACGGGAGGGGTGCGCTCCTTTCCCCCGCCTGGCAGCGCCAACTTTGATCGCCGGGACTCTGCCGGGAGTCGTCGTAAGCCGAAATAAAATCCAAAATAATTGGTATCTAAACATATGTTAATACAAGCTCTTTTTTGCTTGCCCTGGCACCCCGCACTCTCCACCTTTCGGGAAGGCTTAACTTTTCTGCTGCGCCCGGGTGGGAAGCCAAGGGGAAAAACTTTTTCATTAAATTATTTTATTCCGAAAGCCCTGGCCAGAACCGCCAGCCAGCAGTGTGGTGTTGTTTTGTGGAGAGGCCGCGCTTGTCGTAACTTCCCGTTTTGTGTTGATTTTATGGGCTCGTTACGGGATTGTTCTCGCGGGGTGTTTCGGGAAGCTCAGTGAGCCAGATAAGACACACAACGACGGGGAAATGAATCAGAATCACCGCACTTTTTGAAGCGGAGACTCGTCGGAGAGAGGTTCGTCCGGAGTGGACTCAACGTTAATTGTATCAATGACCTTGCGACTTTCCGAGGGTCTCCCTGCCACTCTCCTCTAGATTTGTGTAATAAAAACCCCTGTTTTCGTCGTCGCACAGGAACAAAAAAGTGTGAATGAAGTTAATTAAACTCTTTTTTTTCTGTGGTTGTTTGGACCGGACTCTGGAAAGTTCCGAACCTGACTCTCGGGAAGGGAATCTGCGCGCTTCCCAGGTGGACGGATCTCGGCACAAAGTTTTATTAATGAAGTGTTGAAAAATTAAAATCGTAATAAATCTAACTTTTACGAGTCACTTCCTGTGGGTGTGGGCTCTGCACACAATCCGGTTGGTCAGTTGTCCCGCGCCCGGTAGTAGTAACGGGAGCTTTTATGAATGGTTAATGAGCTGGGCCGGCCCGAGTCTGAGAACGAAGTTTTGTTTACCGGAAATTCGGATGGAATTCCAGCAGCGGCGGTGCATTCCAGCTTTCTAGGTGAAACGAGTGTTATCTGGCGCTCTGAATCAACGGGCGGGATTCGTGTAAGGAGGGCGAACTCATTGGGTTTAAACGCGCGGAATGGTTCTTCTAGGTTCGTTATCGGAGCAAAGTAGCGTTCCCGGCGGGACCACCCATCGAGGTGTGGGAGAATATATTTATGGGTCTGGGCCGTTGAGAGGGCCGACGAAATTGTAGGGTTGAAAAAGATGTTTGTGTGTGTAGAGGTTTTAGAATGATTTATTTGGAAACATTTTGAGGAAGCATTCCTGACTCTTGTTGTGTAATTAGCTCTAATTTACTCGAGTTAGTCGGAGCATTTTGAGAGTTTGAATGGAGTTTCAGCGAATGATGCTAGCTTAAGTTAACTTTTTTTTCCAACAACGATCTTTGTTAAATACAAGAATTTTACCTTTGAATTGGATTCGAGTAAGAACAAGTTTTCTAATCAATGCAATTCAGACATTTTCGTCACTAAACAAAAGCTTAAAATCTCAAAATAATATTATTTTCATCATTTAAACTAGAAAAATGTTAATATGATTGCAAACAATATAATGACTGTACATTCGAGCAACTGTACCCGAGCATGGGTAAATAACACGGGAAATGCAAAATAATACCATTCAATGGTATCAATAGCAAATTTTGGTTTTGGCGAGGCCTTGCAAAAATGTCTAAAGTGTAAGTTAATACCAATCTTTGTTATTATACCAAATTTTGGTATTGTTCTGTTATTGGACAAATTTTAAGAAAATGTCGAATTTTGACATACTGTTACTTACTTACATACTTAAAAACGCAAATCTACTCCAAATTAAAGCCAACTATTTTATTTTGGTCTAAAAAAGTCATTTGTGATCTTTATAAATTAGGGAATACCATACATTGGTATTGTAAAGGTATTTTAAATAAAAATATTATAAAATAAAGGTGATTAATAAAAAAACTATTTTAAATGATGTGTAATTTTCTTAAAAGTATGCTGATACATTTGAGAATGATAAGAAAAACATTTATATATTTAGACGATTAACTTTACGACAACTATAGGTTTAACGTGAAAAATTTAAAAATTTAGAATGGATTTTGCTTAACATTGTGTGCCTTGTTCGTCATAATCGATAAACTCAAAAAAATAATGTCAATCTTTGTTAATTTGATAAAATAACTATTTCAATACCAAAATGTTGGTATGCATGTGGTATTCGAACTTCGTTCTAAAATCCTTTTAATATTGGATTTGTGTTGAATCCTATTCAGTTGGAATTATGCATCCTCAAAAATCCCACGAAAAATGCCACGCTGCCTGGGCTATAGCCTTTCTCGTTCTGGTTTAGTTTGTTTCTCTTTCTTTGAATTTCCTGATATTTTTGCCTGCAGCTAAAACATGTTGATGCAGCAGCAGCTCGTTTTCAACAAGCGTTGATAGCTCAGTTGGTAAACGGGTAGCTAAAATGGTGTCTGCACCTTACCTGTCATGAGTTCGATTACAGTATTTCTCTAGTTTTCTTTACCTGATATTTTTTGGCTCTCCAAGCAAGACCTCGTTTTCCTGCCTGTTCGAAGAATTTAAATATAGCATCAAAATTCTACCCATTTCTCATTGCAATCCCATTAGTCAAATTGAATTCTCGCTGTAATCCTAAAGATAATTCTCATTGTGTTTATGTCCAATGAGATTTTTGTTTACCCGGAAAGTTGTTATTATCTGGTATTCATTTGCCCTTGGAATAGCACGTTTTGGTATTGCTTTGGTCTTCCCCATACAGTTTTTTGTTATGATTTCATGGTATTATACCATCTATTACTGGGCAACCAAGGGCACATTTTGGTATTTGTTATTATGCCAAGTAATACCAAAATATGGTATTTCCGTGTTATTTACCCCTGCTCGGGTAAACGGACAACAATTCACAGAATCCGCAGAGGATGAAGGATGCGTGAGCATACCGTTCCTAACGCTCCATTCTTATTGATAACGGTGTGTAGTGTGTAAGCGAAAAGATAAATAAATTTTTTTAAATACATGTAGAATAACTTGGATAGAGCACTTTTTAAGTCAAATTTAAAGTCCCAAAATTTGAACAAATAAAATGTTCAGCAGATAATAACTTCAAGGATAAGCTATTCTCAAGAATTTAAATGAACGTTTTTTTTTTTGCAGACTTTCCAAGCAAAGATAATATAATTGTTTTGTTTGTTTCGAAGAACAATACACCGTTGAGAAGTAATAAATACGAAAATGTCTGTTTTAGTTTTTCAATGACCTTTTATGTTTTTATAAATTATTTATAATTTAAAAAAATGTTGTTAGCTGAATTCCCATTTATTAGCAATTCAATCATCCCTAGAACATCGAAAAAAAAACTAGTTTAATCCTTTTCCGGATGATTTCTCACAAGACAAAATCTCCATGCCAAACCTGCCCCACTCTGCCCAAGCCTAGAACAACGATTTGATCAAAGTCTGCTCGCGTAACGTGATACGTGCGCGCAGCTCATCGATTCGGCTCAAATCACACGCAAAAAAGTGCCGGGTGTGCGCTGAGTGACTCAATAATACCTTCCGTCTTCGGTGGCCGGCCCCCTGGCCCCCTCAATCCCGTGTCGTCGTGCAAAATACAAGACCGGCCGGGCGGTGCGCACCACTTTGATCTCAGCAAGCGCCTCTTTAGGCTTAACTTCTTCCTCTTGTCGCGCCATTTTTCACCTCCATGGCTTGCTGTGCTTGGTGGTGCGGGGCGCAGCCCGAGCCCATCCCGCGAGAGAGAGGAGGCAGCGTTCGCCACTTTGTTGGATGATCCGACAAGTTTGCGGCTGCTGCTGCTTCGGCTTTGGCCCCCCTTCGGCGCGAGCGCTCGGCCACCACTATTCTTTTGATCGGGCGCAGAAAAAAAAACAAGCAAAAGTGCGCTACGTGTGTGTCCCTGTGCCGTAGTCTCGATATAAACTTTCGTTTATATTTCTTTCTCCCCCGTCCCGCCATGGA
The DNA here is from genome assembly GCF_016801865.2 of Culex pipiens pallens. Classification (NCBI taxonomy): domain Eukaryota; kingdom Metazoa; phylum Arthropoda; class Insecta; order Diptera; family Culicidae; genus Culex; species Culex pipiens. Next base: position 122,458,729 of record NC_068938.1, read on the forward strand.
CACCAACCTCCGGTATTGTGCAATTTTTCAGGTTATGTTTGGGAGGGAGGCCAAGTATCAAAGAAAAGCCGAAACATGCTTTACGATGTAATACGCAAACCCACACACATAGACACGTACCCAGCAAAACAGAGCGGAGCATAGCCGCATCTCCCGGGAGTGAACGAGATCGCGGCCGCCGGAAAGCGTCCAGATTAACCTCCACGGCGACGGCGGCGCCTTCACCGACCAAACCGCGCCAACAGGAGTAACAAATGATAAGATATTAAGTACCAAATCGGAGCCCGCGCTCGGCTAAATATTGTTTCATTATTGCCAATCCCGGGTTTGACTCCGAGGGGGGATCTCAGGCGCTCGTAAAATGAGTTAATATCGAGAGCCACCGGCACTGATTTCTGCACACAATCTCCGCGTGAGAGTGAGTTCCGAAATGGCCGCGGAGGCCGAGAGAGAGACGAGAGGAGAGGGGGATGCTGTGCCGAGCAGGTTGCCTGGGTGGTCCTTCAGCAGCGGTGGTGGCCTCCGCGGAGGCCGCCTGCTTTGCTAGTTGACCAGTCGTAAAGCGGCGATATCCGGTCCAATTGATTAGACGAATATCCGGTACACGCCGGCTTTGATGCGCGCGAGCACGACGGGATGTGATCGTCTAAGCAAGCCGTGACCTCCGCTTCTTGGGTGGTGCGTCTAATTAATCATGCACACGCGTGGTTGGTGGCTTGGTCCAACTAGCGTAAAAGTAGTTTGATAAGTTTAGAGTTTCATTCATTTATAACAGTTTTAGGCAAAAATATTGCATTTCTATCTATTTCTATTAATTCTGGAGATATATTGATATATTGGTATATTGATAGTTGGAACTATTTTACAAATTAAAATATAACAGTTAACTATTTAACAAAGCTCGCAGTGTTAAAGGGTAGCTATGGGGCTAGCTAATGTTTTACATTTCGAGTTCTGTGAAAAAAATTGCCACTGTCTCGGCCTTTGCAAAATAGTTCCAGCTGAAAAATGCATATTCGCCCTTTACGGTTTTGAAGAAAAAATATTAATTTCATTTAATCTTTTTTTTTTTTGGACTCAACGTTGAGGCTCAAACAAACCCTACTCAATCACTAACGTTTTTGTTTTCCAGCGTTTAAAAAAAACTGCTAACACAAACAGACTAAAATCTTTGATCTAATCTAATATAATCAGACCCTAGCGCAGCCAATCTTTCGGAGGGATACTGGAGAGTGCCTTAGGTTAGATTACGCCTAGCACTCTTCTTGACATTTATTAACATTTGTAGTGCGCCATTGCATTATAATGCAGACAAAAATCTTTGAAGAAAAAAGTATGGAAAGAAGAACTTATTAGTTTTGAGAAAATTTACTTTTTCTATGCGTCATTGCCAAAGTTTTTATTTTTGTAGGGTCAATTCTAACCGTTTTTTGATAAATATTTGTTTAGGAATGAAAAAAAATAAACCCTGCAAAAATAACAATTGGGCAGTAAATTATTAGAGAACGGCCATCTCAAACCAAAATCGAAGCACGAGAACTGTCAAACAAGGTACTAATCGAGCAAAAGCTATTGTCTTTTGCTAGATTGATAAACTGCTTAGTTTGTTTGGAAGAAAAAATATACGAAAAATAACATAGACGAAAAAGTTAAAAATCCTTTTATCCTTTATACTTAAGGTAGATGCATTTATTACGGATCAAGCTGGAAAGGCATCATCCATAAAGTACGTACGCTCTTAGGGGGGGAGGGGGGGTTACCGTAGGTGTGACAAGATGTGACCAAGGAGGGAGGGGGGGTTTGCGAGACTGTGACGTCACGCTAGGTTGTTTTTTATGATTGCATAATATCAATTCGAAATGTACACAATTAAATTAAATCCTCATTTCTAAAAATTGTTTGCTTTCTATTATTTAGAAGAACCGTCATCAGGGGTGACATTGGGTCTGGGGGTGAGATTTGGCCATACAAATTTCTGCATTTTTGTATGACCCAAAACTCACCCCCAGACCAAATGTCACCCCTGATGACGGTATCACATTATAATTTATTATATAGGGGCAGGGGGGGCAGAATGGACCGCCTAAGGAAAATGCACCAAAAACCATAGAAAAACATAAAAAATTATGAATCCAGTGTAGTAGGCTTATGCTTTGGAATGTACCCTTCAATGTTGTATACTTGGTTGATGAAAATTTTTTACTTAAAACTATTTTTGAGCCAATTAAAAAAAAAAGTTTTTTCGACCAACTTTCCAGGGTGCGGGGCAGAATGGACCACCCTGCGGGGCAGAATGGGCCACCTTAGAAAACAAGCCATTTCTTCTAATACAACGTTGAAGGGTGATAAGAAATTACTTGAGGGACCTTTCCATTATAGTTTCCATAAAATTTGATCACTTTTATAAAAATAGTAACTTTAAAAAACAAAGATTTTTGAAAATAGTGTAAATATGTCGAAAAAAGACACTATTTTTACAACTAAGCGTCAAAACAACTAAAAAATCAACTTTTGTTGCATTAAAAGTGATTTGTGAAGCTACCAGGAGGATTTTTTTTAACTTTTGATTGTTTTTATAAGGCAGAAAAAGGGTGGTCCATTCTGCCCCCAAGTGGATTTTAATTTAACACTTCCACCACCAAGCCTCTAAATGATTTTAAGGTTCCGTTGTTGTTTGTATACCTTGGTAGTAGCATCTAGTAACGTTATAAGCATTGAGCAAACTTTTTCAAACAATCCAACTTTTCAGAAAGCTTATTTAAGAACCTCGAAATAAACAACATTTGCGTGGTTTTGTCACTTATTTACATTTTTGCTCATAATTCGAAAAATACAATGAATTCAAACATCGTATTCGGTATGGCGATGCTATTTGACAACCTTTATAAGACCCTTGCCTTACAGTTGGTCTAAATCCATTCTAAAGCCCAAAACCAAGGGTGGCCCGTTCTGCCCCCATGGTCCATTCTGCCCCCCCTGCCCTTAGTCACATTTTTTTGCAGCTGGAACTTCAATATTTAACAAATTCTTGCTTGATAAAAATAAATGCTTTGAAAGCAGGGTGTTCATAAGAAAACTGCTATAAATGGTTTGAACTTATTAGATACAAAGCTGTGAAAAACAGTTTTCAAGATTTTTTAATACTTGAATGTTATACCAGGTTTTATAATTTTTAAAAGATACAAAACTGTTTTTTGTTTCGTAATGTTTATTCTAAAAAATAAATAATTAGACTATTTTTTTTTCATATTAAAATTGGCAAAAATACCAAAATTATGAGAGTTTAAAGATATAAAAACTATAAAAAAATCCCATCGAAAACAAGGGGGGGGGGGTCTGGCAAAATGTGACGTACTTTTTGAGGGGGGGTTCAACTTTGTGTGACAAAGTGTGACATAGGGGGGAGGGGGGGTTAATTTTGGCCGATTTTTGCGTGACATACTTTATGGATGAAGCCAAATTGGATCAAACGCAAAAAAAAGGATCATCAAAGTTGGATGACGATTGGATGAAATATAGTTGTATAAGGCTGGTACAAATTTTATTTAAAGCTTTTGTCACCACCCCGCTTCAAAGTTGGCTCGAAAAATCAGGGGGCATTATTTTTTTTATCAAATAAAATCAAAATTTCAATGGCAATTTAAGTGCAATCAGCAAATCGATTTAAAATACATTCCCCTGAGTCTAGAATCATTTTTAGCATGTTTGGGATGATTTAAAAATATTTTTTATTTTTGAAAATTTTCGATGTTTAGTACCTATCGCGAAAAGTTTTTTTTGCGATTTTTAATTGTTTTCGTCAATCCCGGCCAGAGCTGAGGGACAAAAATTTTAATAAATATTTGCATTGGCCTAATGTTGCATTTCTTTTTAATGCTACTTTAAGAGAAAAATGTTTGTAATAATTGACTTTGATTTGTTTGTACAAATTTCATAACCGGACATGAGAAATATTGTTTGACCACCACAAATTAAAAAAACAGTCAGGTCAACTATACAGTACCAATATCCTTTACGGCATCTATTTGAGTGCTTAAAAGTCCAGCTCAAAGCACTTGTATTTTAAGGAGTATGACGGCAAATAACATTCAAGCATAGAAACAAACACTTCAAAGAAAAAAAAACCAATTCAAAGGGTGTTTCCAATATGGCAAAAAATGTTGTATTAGGGTGTTCTTAAAAATGTAAATTTTCTCGGATTTTCGCAAAAAAAAACATATTTCAAAAAATACATGACTTTGTGCCGTTTCAAACAATTTTAGTGTCTGGAACAAAAAGCCAACGTCTGGAAATATTGTTATCGGATTCCTCGTGAAATTTCACTCAAGATATTAAAAAATCCAAAATCAAAACCCGTACAGTCCTGATATATGATTTTTTTTAATATAAAATGTTTGATTTTGAAAGCACGCGCGGTGCAAAATGGGAAATTTACGAAAAGGGGGAGGAATTCACTTTTTTTCACTAAAACTTTTTTGTTTGTGTTTTGGTTTGTGATTAGAAGGTGACGATTCTCGAGATTTTCGATTTCCCGGGAATCGAGTGTTGAATTTGACCATTTCCCGGGAATTCCAGGAAGCCGGGAGTTTTTTTTTATCTATGTCAATAGTGCCCAAAATTTATAAAGAAAAGTAACTTAGTTTGTTTTAAGGTAAATGTTGGGGTTCACATTTCTCTCAATTATAGTTATTGGAATTTTGGACAAAATTTAGACTTTCTGAAAAAGAAGATTAGAGAAGCATTGGTTTATTCGAACTTGAACATCGAAAATTGAACATTCAATGTTCTAAACAATTTTGATTTTGTCTAATATTTTTCTGATTAGTTTATATCATTTTGCTTAGATATTTATAAGTTTCAAATTTCCCGGGAGTCTCGACCAAATTTCCCGGGAATCGAGAGGTCCAAAAATGGTCGATTACTGGGATTTTTTTCCCGGGAATTCCCACTCGTCACCCTCTATTTGTAATCTTTTCAAATGGAACTGCTGTATGTTTTGTAACAATTATTGTTTTTATTTTTATTTGATAATTGTAAATTTTAATCAGTTACTGGTTGAATTTATGAATGATGAATGAAATGAATAATAATGTGACATTTTGTGACAATTTTTGCTTCAATATTTTGAAAATAATGCTTCAACAAAATTTATTTCTGAACTTGTTAAGTACCAAACATTGTAAGCTTTACAAGAATAAAATTGTCAATGAAGTTCCTGCACTTTATGGTATTTTTTTTAACCATTAAAGAAACAGACAAATACAGCTTAGAATATTTTGAATAAGTTTAGAAGCCTTTCCAGTATGGTCTGCCTCCATAAACCTTTCAAGTGCACCGGTAACAAAACGGTTAAACAACATTATCGTGCAACATTGTAGCATAGCCTGTATCGAGAGCTGCTGCTGCTGCTGCGGCATTCCAGAGAGTAATTAGCGAAATATTTGCAGCTCATATTTTAAACACACAACTGCGAGAGACAGATATAAAGGGTAAAAAGCAAGTTTTTTTTTCCTTTAGCGTTCACTTTTTTTTCTTTCCACCTTAACGCGCGCGCGCCAATACCTCAACCTGCACACACATGTGCGTTACAAAAACATTTATCATTTACAGATAAAGAAAAAAATTAAAACAGCAAACACATACCGAACAGTCAACGGAGGCGGGAGATAGTTTTCGATGCAAAGAGTGCAACAACATAATTTCCGTTGCGAGGAGGGCCACGATCATCGGGAGGTCGTCCACAGCGTTTGTTTTGGTTTTGGTTGGCGTTTTATGATATTTTGGTTTAAGGTTAAAAATGTTCAAAATTACATACCCAGACGACGGAGGCATCGCCGACCTTGAAGATAAGAAAGTAAGCAGGCATTAATAAACGGGAAAATTTTATGGCATTTTTTTGGGGAGGAAGAGGGGCGGGGAATAATTTTATTTGAAGAAATAATTATTTTCTAAATATTGGATATTGTGAAGAAAAGGCATCAACTGTATTAAAAAGGGGGGGAAGGTGGTGTGGGACTCATAAACCACCCAATGTGAGCAATTATCATCATGGAGAGAGATACAAGGTGGTTAAGTCATAAAACGAGAGAGAGAAGGAGCTGCTCTCATGACTTTAGCCCTGAGGGGGGAAAGACCTCCGCCGAGTGTGGGGTGGTGAGTTACGGAAACGTGCCTCCTTCGCAAATGATCGTGGCCCAGGAAGCTCAGCTCGTCGACGTGGTCGTTTAGAGCTGATGAACATCAAGGTTCCCAGGAATAACTTCGTCAAACGGAGAGAAAGGGAGAAAGAGCAATCAGCAGGTTTGCGCTGGGTTGGCTGAATGGCTGAGGTCACGATGTGAGGTCGGTTGGTGGCGCCTCCTGCGCAGATGCTGGAGAAGAGCCAGGCGCCACTCCGCTCGATCTGGACTTAAACCAAATAAAGAGACGTGCGCTTTTGGCGGTTTTTGGATCTCGCGGAGAGGGCGCCACAGTTTGATATCCGATATAAAAATCAACAAGTGGCGCCAACGTTTTTGGAATGTGTCAAAAGGCAGTTTTAGTTGTTATTTTTGAATTAAAACAAAAAAATCAGGCAAAATTGAAAAATGCTATGGAAAATACTTCCTAATTGCATCTTAGTCTCTTTTGCTTTGTGGATTGTTTTTCTTCATTTTCAAGCATTTTCGTGTGCATTTATTTTGTGATGTTTTCATTGTTATCTGATCAGTATTCTTTTTTCATAATCATTATCTTTTGACTATTTTTGGATGTTTTGATTGTTTTTCATACTCATACTTAAATCAGCTGGCTTTTCAAGGCTAAACAATACTGTAAACTATTTTGACTTAAAAAGTCTGAAACAAAAAGGAAGCTATTCAAAAACTTTCCCAAAATAATAAAAATAGTATTCTTTCCCAAAATTTGTTAAGTTACATGAAATTAGTCAAATTACGTGAATATTTTGGTCAAACCATTTAAAGCCGGTACAAATATTCTAAATTTCTTTTGTCACCTTCCCAATCAAAATCGGGGGACATTTTTTTCAAAAGACTTAAATATAAGAATTTGTTTTAGCATTTTTAGCATGTTTGAGTTTATTCAAAAATCTTTTGAAATTTGGAATATTTTTAATGTACAGTACCGCAAAAAGTTTTTTTTCGCAAAAATTTTCGCATTCGTCATATTTTTCCTTTTTTTTCAAAACTAATTATTGCAAAACAACTGATCTAATGTATTTTTTTGCCAAAGCCAGAGACGAGGAACAAAAACATTAAAAAATATTTGAATCTGCCTAATAGTTCATTTTCCTTATGCTTTTTCTAGATATTTTGGTATTTAAACCTTACCTTAATTATCCAGAATTGCGGAAAATTTCAAGACAATATGCAAATTGCAAATTTTATTTATTTATGTCAATGAACTTGTTTATTTCATTATTTATAGGGTTGTTTTTGTTTTTCTAGAAAAAAAAATCATAATAATTTAAACAGGTTTGCCAAGCTTAACAGCTGGAAAATATTTTTTCATGTTGTGTATAAATTTGAAACTAGATACAAAAGTTTATCCAAATAAAAATCTCGAAAATAAAGTTTCTAAAATTACTACAAAAAGTTTTGAAAAAAAATTTAGTCGAAAACAAGTTCAAGAAAAATACTGAGGATTTATAGTCGAATGAGAAATACTAAGTAAATTCCAATTCAATTTTTCAATCATAATCAATAAATCATAATAAATTGACAAATGATTTAATATCAATATTGTTTTCATGAACGTTCATAATTATTATTCTTTTTATAAGCCTGCTTCCTGAATAGCCCATTGGGCGTCATCCATAAAGTATGTCACGCTAAAATCGGCCAATGTTTCAGAAACGTTTATTTCCCTGCTTGAATGTTATTTTGTATCAAGAAAGGTGTCAAAAAGTTGAACGTTTCAGCACTTGGATGGGTACTAAAAAGTATTTATCACTTTATTTTTTGGGTATGAAAAGTATGCCGTTTCGTTATTCGAGAGCGACAACAAGTATAAGTAGTTTCACAACTGGAGATATATTTTTTCCATACAACGCTCCATACAATTTTGCGGGCTTGTCGTCAAAATAGACATGTAAATGAGAATTGAGTTATGTTTAAGGCTAAAATCCCCAATTTTATGTTTGAAGTTTTATCTCAAAAAGTACTTTACATGAGTTTTTTATTTTTTTTATATGTCTTAACAAATTTAAAAAGAGATCATTGCTGAAGGTAGAGTTTAGGATAATATGGTGCAAAATCTGATACCTGAGGTATAAATTTTAGAAAAAATTGCGATAGTTTAGATTGGTGTAAAATCTGGAAATCAGGATATGATTTTTCGAAAAAAGAAAATAGTTGAACACAATTTCAAAACTATTTTTTATTTAGAAACAAAATCAAATTTTCAATGTGCGTTTGAAACTGGTTTTTGAAATTTTGTTTGATTTTTTTTGCTTGAGCATATAAATCATGAGAAAAGTCATATAAATCATATAAATCATATACTGCCCATGATCGCATAAATGTCCCATATGCATTTTCGTCACTTTTGAGTTATTGACGCAGTTTAGTTCAAAATCGTGTACTCTTTCAAAAGAGCCTATAACATCCAGTACTTTGTTCTAGAAATCAGGAGGAAATCCAGTTTTTTCGTGAAAACTTAACACGTAGCCTTATGTGTGGGACAAACTTGTTTAGCGTTTTTCTCAGCTTGCTGTTTTTGCATATGGGACATTTATACGATAATGGGCAGTATAAGTCATATAAATCATGAGATAAGTCTTATTGTTCGAATAATATTAACAAAATAAGTTGAAATCCTATCAAAGTCATCCAGTTTACGGTACCAGAATTTTGAACCATCCTTAACTATATGCCTTTTTAAGTTCCTTAAAACATATAAAAAATTTAAGTTAACAAATTTTGTTTTACGCAACATATCCTTGAATCTTTGATGAATATGAATAAATATTCGAAATTAACATTTAAGTAATCATTGGTAAAGTTTCACGAACAAGAGGTTTCGCTCCACCATTATAAAACAAATCCGTAATGTAATTTAACTCTAAATTACTAAGACGTACCTAATGACACCATTCAAAACCTCCGAGATGATAATGGGTTCGAGTACCTTCGCCTATCCACTATCAACCCAGCGCATCTCCAAATGAAAAACATCCCGTCAAAACCAATGGAAATTACGCACCACCCACCCACTGCGTGCAAAGCAAAACCTGAGCTCTTCTCCCCATTAGTTGGTGCACAATATTGCAACGAAGCTGGGTAGTTGTCACCAGTTCTCTCCCGTTTATGATGAGTCAATAACGACACTCACTTGCAGACACCATCGTCAGTCGGCATTATCATCATTACCCGACAACCGACAACAACAACAACAACAACATCATCATCATCTACATCAGCCTTCAGATCTTCGTTGTGCCATCTTGTCACATAGTGCCACTCGTCATACATTTAATCTTAAATTAAATGTAATTTATTCATTTTTTAGGACAACATGCCACATAGTGCAATGTTGCCACTCGTCATACATTTTTTCACGTCGTGCAAATTTTCGCTTTAAAGCTGATACGTACGACAAGACAGCACAACGCCGAAGCAATCTTCAACTCGCAATCTTGATCTGCGTCTCCAAGGAGAATCATTCACAGACAACCAGACCCTGGACTGGTCAAGCCGTTTGGATCATCCTTTCGGCTTACAAGCGCACAAGTCCCTAAGCCAATCGACTTAAGGAGAGAGGAGTCGCGACCAAGTGGTGACAGGAGGAGGGGAAAAAAGCCAATTTAGAGTCTTTAATTTTAATTACTGCTTCGGTCCGGGGTCCAAGCTGGACCACGGCGGTGAGAAAGAGAATACAACCGGGGTGAGCGTGCCCTTTCTCTTTCCCTCTAACGGTGGGGTCTACGGGAATTGGTCGCGGCCGGCTCTCGAGACCAAAGTGGTTAAGCTTAAACAAATGAAGTGGTATTTTCTGACCGTCGTTTGTCTTAGCCCCCCTCACCGGATCTCTCTCTCGTGTGTGCGAGTTCGAGCTCTTTATAACTTTTCTCTCTGATTTTTGCATATTAATTGATAATAATGAGAAAAAGACCACCCTACAATTTCAATAACTTTTCTTCTTCGCACCACCGTGGCCGTGTTGTTTTGCAAGTTTTTTTTTGAGTTCGTTATTAAGAGATGGTGTGGCGGCGGTGCTGGAAGATATTTCTTCTTTTAATGACGACTAGTTTCCTGTGGACCGTTTAGCAGAGGTGGGTAGGGGAAGTGGTGGTGGGGCAGGACCCAAATGGAGACCTCCATGAAGGCAGTTTAATGAAACGAGGGTCGTCGTCGTCATCGTCATCATTTTGCGGAAACATTGGTGTTAAATAGTGCATACGCGCAAACGAACTCGTCCTCGACCATCGAACTTTAAATTGGATTTCAGAATAATGCCAACAAGTGGCTTACCCACCATGGGAAACAATGCCGACGACGTCGTAAAGTTGCAACGCGACCGGTAATAAATATCCGCACCGCTATAAAGCACCAAATATGCTAATTTACCGACCGTCGACCGCAGTGTACCAATTTGCATCAGAAGCTGGATCTTTGGATCTCCATCGATCCCCCTTTCCCAAACGGGAGGGAAGGACGGGGTCACCCACTTGATCCAGACGGGGGTCAACGCAACTCTGGATCTCGAAGGAGGAGGAGGTTGAAGGATTGTCGTACAAAACAAAAGGCAGACAGAACTGACGCAGACGGAGTGAAAGGAAAGGAGATTTTTATCTGGGTGACGCAGAACATCAACGAAGTGGTGGTGGTGATGATGGAACATCGCGGAACAGTTCGATGGAGTTGATATTGCGGGTTCGGAGTTGGAGGTCGAAAGGCTGAACAATATTGTTCATGAAACATAATTTCGAATATCTATATCACACTTGCTTCATCTTTGCTACAACCAAAGAATTGATTTGAAAATTTTTATGTTATGTAATTTTTTTTAAATTTCTATGAGTTTTCTACATTCAGCCATTATTCTAAACATAAAAATGTCTAGGAAAAAACATACTTCTGTAACATTCATAAATTTAAAAAAAACATTTAATTTTTGGCCTAAATGTAAGCAGATTTAATTTTGATAAATCTCCTTTTTATACACTTTTTAAATTCTCGTTTTTATTAGAAAAGGTGAAAGCAGTTCATAATAGAACTGCTAGATTTATTGTAGATCTCTAGTTGTATTATAATTTTTAATAAGAGCAATTCTAGCTTAAAACTGATTTTTTAATGGATTTTTACATCTTCGATATCAATGAAACTTTGTAAACATGTTATCCTAGACTTACATAAGCCATTTTTGTGTATATGGAGCCAATTGCACACGAGAATGACTTTGAGAAGGGCGTAAGCTATTTCATTATTTTTATTTATCGTAATTTAAATATTGCTGCATCTCGAAGCCGTTGCATCGTATCAAAAAGTGGTTAAAGACAAAGTTGTAGAAAATTTGACGGGATTTCTGAAAAAAATACTCTGAAAGAAAAAAAATGCACAAATTCTATGATATTTATCAATATTACGTTTTGTCTTCGTTCAAAATGTTTGTGAAAAAGGCTAATATTTTGCAAATATCTCAAATTTAAGATTAATTTTAGGACCAAATTATACACTAAGAATACTTTATATTAGTTCTTCAATTACAAGTTTTAAGTGTTTTTGAAACAGAGTTCAAAAATATCTTTCGATTTATAGTAATTTGTAATAGAACAACTTTTAAAGTAAACTAGAAAAATGTTTGGTAAATGCATCAAAATTTGTTTACAGTGAACTCTCTCGTTGTCAATATTGAAGGGATCGTGGGGAGCGGGAGGAATCAAATTTTAAGAACGAAAAATCAAAGCATGCTCCTTGAATGGACTGGAAAATGTATTGACAGCTGGAGCAATATTGATATCGAGAAGATCGACAGCCAGAGAGTCGGCTGTTATTCATTTCAATTTGCAAATTTTCAGGCAGAGTTTTATAAGAAACACATTACTTTTCAAAGTCACCCCGGTTCTTAAAAATACAATTTTAAATGAAGCTATTTTTAAAAGCACTATTGAATAAAATGTTTAAAATGTTTAATGTTTAAAATGTTTGTTTAAAAATCTTACCAGTAATCATTTTTATCATCATTGGAAGACTTGACTTTATTTCGAAATAGATTTGGTGATCGATGAATTTGGTGAATAAATTTTAAATTGAAAACTTCATTTGAAATTTTTCCTTCTTAATCTTTTGTAAACTATTTATGAACTCTTTGTTAAACTGTTAAGAATACATTTAAAACGTATATTGTTTGTATTTTTAATCAAACATGGATTTCTACAAATTTTAAAATTTAGTATTTCCAGATTGAAAAAGACCACAGACACAATGACATTTTTTCGAAGAAAATTATTATTATTATTTTATAAATGTTCAACAGTAGCACAGTTGTTACAAAGTTTAAAGCATTTTGCGGTACAGTTTGTTTTAAAATTTTGGAAATTAGGCTTGCAATTTGTAAGGCTTTAATGTATTAAAAAAAATATGATTTGCTGCCTTTATCTGAGAAATTTGGTGCCAGTTAAAAACGATATTTCAATTCCTACTAAAATTGAAATTTTTCGGAGCAAGTGTAGACGCGGCTGACTGAAAGCTCCAAATTCATTAAAAAATTAGAGTGAAAACAATTAAATTTCAATTTGTTGTGGGTTTGCGTATATTGATTTTGAAATTGATATAACTAAATTTTGTGTTTACAACATAGTGAATTCCTGTGAACTTTTTCAAAAGATCCTTTTTACGAACGAACCCCCATCCCCCTCCCACCCTGAACGAAAATGTTCTAAAATTAATGTTAAACTTATTATAATTTGATTATAGAATAGGTTTAACAAAAAGTTATATTTTCCAATATCAAAATTCTACAGAGTATTTGTCATGTTTGTGTTCAGATTTGTGGAATTGAGTTTGAATAAATATAAAGAAATACTTTTGATCATTTTTAAACAATTTGTATTGGATCCATTTATCAATCACGACTTGAAATTTTGGATACAGTAATAATAAAAACAAAACGGATTAAATAATGAATTTTTAATTACAGACTTGCAAAAACGTCAATAAAACCATTCCTTCATCACCATTTTTACTCGGGTATGCTCCCCGACTGATCCTCACTGCGAATGATCCGACCACGATCGACAGGTCCCTCTCAGAAACGATCAAACCGTCAGACACAGCGCAGAAGTGGTGGTCGCGGCGGGCGGGTAAATATTTATAATTTCCGAATCCAACCCGAAACCGAGGCATAAAAAAACACATCGATCGAATCTAGAACAAAAGGAGGAACCAGCAAGGCAAGGGTTTAATGAAAACGAAACTAAGGGTAAAGGAAGATCGAAGAGGAAGGAGGGCAGCCCAAACTGTCCTATATCGAAGAAATCAACATAAATAATGTGGCGCCCGTTGGACCCGAAAATGTTGCATTTATATCGGGCCGACCGTCAGCGCCGGCTTGGATCCCGCGTGGACTCCGAGGCTTCTTCTTCTTTTTTGCTGGGTGAGTTCTCGGGAAGAGTCGGAAAAAAATCGCAGGAGGCCACGCAGGGAGGGGAGGGGGATGCTGGCTGGCGCGTACTCTGGTCACTGAGTCATGGACGGTGGTTGTTAGGGGGGAAAGGGGGATGTTCCACATACTGGCGATGCCGCCTGCGTGTACCGTGGAATGTTCTGTATGTTGTACGTTCCCGGTGGCGTTCTCGTCTCGGTGCTCTCTTTGCGCTGGACGCGCGGCATATTGGCAGAAGGGGGGTTGCCCACAGATTACGTGACATAACTTAATAAGTTGAAGATACTTATTGATCTTAAATATGGAGTCATATGAATTCTAAAGGATTTTTGAAGATTAGACTCTGATTGGATCATTTGATCATTTTTATTTTTGTGATTCTTTTTATTTTGAATTCCAAACTTCACGTCTTTAACGAACAACCCCTTACCAGCAAGCACAAACAAACAGACCAACAAAAAAAAAGTGAAGGAGAAATAAAGTAATAAGCGGATACTTTTCGGTGGCACTCCGCTATTGTATGCTTATTGGGGCGACTGGGGCAGACTTGGGTACCCCCGTCAAGGAGGGAGGGGAGGGAGAATCTAAATCTGATGACACTGCGGCACGGGAGAGACACTGAAAAGTGCGCGGAATGGAATGATGATGGATGCCGTCTCCGAGATGGACGCCGCCGCCGGTGCGTTATGAGCGATAAATCATGAAGAAGATTCCAATTAGGAGATGCTTATCAGGCGTGTTCATTTTCACGGTGGAATTTCGGCGGGATTTTGGGGGCCTTTCCGTGGTGGTTTGATTTGTTTAGGGCGGCTGACAAAGTGTATCAAATTATGGGAGGAATCTGTGGAAGGTGACTTTTTTTTGGTGGTCAAACAAAAGTTTTATCACGAAACGTATCAAAGTTTCAGCTTGGAACAGTCAAAAGTATTGTTTTCAAACATAATATCAAGTTTAACGAATAATATCAAGTAAAACTTCTCGTGAAGCTTATCATAATTTTGCGACACATCACACGATAAATAACATCTCGTTTGAAAGCTAGAACATTTTTTGGAGATTTCATCCAGCATAAAGCGACGAACCTTAGTTCCATTGATATTTTTTTCTTTGATTTGTCTTTAATCAGGTCATATTTCACTGCAATAATTGATGAATATATTTGCTCATGATTGCTAAATAAATATAAATGTTGCAGTCAACAAACTGCATTTTCAAAATGATCAAAAGGTAAGAAAATGTGACACCAACAATACGTTTACGTCCAAAACCTTGAAAATAGAATCTAGTTTGAAGTCATAAAAAATATATTTCTGATTCAACTGAGCAAAATTCAATACTGTTCAGTATGATTTTTTGATGAAATAATACTAATAAAAATGGGTGTGGGACATTTCACCCTAAAGTCGTTTCACCGAATGAACATTTCGCCGATGGTTGCTTTGCTGTATGAAAAAAAAAGACAGAAAACGAATTGTGTAGAATACAGTTTTTTTCTTGGAGTTTTTGCATTTTTTTCTGTAGGACCAATTCTTTGAAAATGTATTGGTTCTCAAAAAAAATGTCTTCATTTGTTAATTTTTTTTAAACGAGACCCATTCTTTTACTATTTATAAGATGATTTTATTCATCTCTGGGAGTTTTTGCATTTTTTTAAACATGATCACGGCCCCTGATCGCATAAATGTCCCAAATGCATTTTGAGTTATTGATGCATTTTGGTTCAAAATCGTGTGCTCTTCCAGAAAAGCCTATAACATCTAGTACTTTGTTCTAGAAATTTGTAGGAAGTCCAGTTTTTCCGCGAAAACTTAACACGTAGTCTTATGTGTGGGACAAACTTCAAATGCGTTTTTCTCAGCTTGCTGTTTTTGCATATGAGCAGTTCTCTACGGAATCGGTATTTTTTCTTTAATTTTAATTTTTGTATTTTTTAATTCGGCTGAAACTTTTTTGGTGCCTTCGGTATGCCCAAAGAAGCCATTTTGCATCGTTAGTTTGTCCATATAGTTTTCCATACAAATTTGGCAGCTGTCCATACAAAAATGATGTATGAAAATTCAAAAATCTGTATCTTTTGAAGGAATTTTTTGATCGATATGGTGTCTTCGGCAAAGTTGTAGGTATGGATATGGAATACACTGAAAAAAAATGATACACGGTAAAAAAAATTTTGGTGATTTTTAATTTCACTTTTTGTAACTAAAACTTGATTTGCAAAAAAACCCATTTTTTTTTAATTTTTTGATATGTTTTAGAGGACATCAAAAATATTTTCAAAAAATTTAAATCAAGACTAACATTTCAAAAGGACCAAACATTCAATATTACGCCCTTTTGATGTGTTAGTCTTGATTTAAATTTTTTGAAAATATTTTTTTTTTTTAAATCGGAAAATTTCACAAATGTTTAATGTTTTAACATTGAAAATCGGACCATTGTTTGCTGAGATATCGAAATTAGAAAATGGTGGGTTGTTTGGGTGAGACTTAGAAAACATCAGTTTTCTTGTTTTTAAACCTTTGCATGGCAATATCTCAGCAACTAAGGGTCGTATCAACAAAGTCCAAAAAAGCAAAATATAGAGAATTTTCTCAGCTTCTCAAAGATATTTTTTCCGAAAGTGGGCAAACATGGGAACTATTTTTAAAAATTACATAAATTTAAATTATAAATTTTGTAATATTTTCATTTATTTCTGTGTTCTGTGTCGTTTTGAATATAGAAACACGAGGTGCAGTTCAAATATTTAGCAAAAAAAAAAAAAACGATTCGGATCCTTTATTCAGCCAAAACAGAAAAAAACCCTATTATTTTAAAGCAAAAAAACTGTCGGTGAAATATATCAGATTCAATAAATATACACAGGGACAAATAAGCAGTCGAAAAACGATACTAATAATCAAAATCCATTCGTTTGATGCAACTGTCCGTAAATGCACAATTGTGAAACATGCACTTTTATGCTGATAAATCAACTAAAACTCAGAGTTTTTTTTTTCCATGTGATAGAAAAGACATGATCAAGAATCACGTGAGACAACTATACTTTTATTGGCAGTTTAAACACTGTGAAGTTTTATTTTAATTTCAAAAAATCTTTCTACAACAGTCTCCTAATTATTTAGAATATAAAGTTGAAGAATTTTAAGGAAGTTATATCGATTTTTGCATTAAGAAAAAATAGGTTTCTGAAATTAAATTTTTATATGTTGTAGAATAGTTTGAGTAAAATGATTATTGTAAGTATTTTCAATATGATTTTCTTGCTATTCAGTTGAGCATTTCAAGACTTGTTTTTCAAACGATAATAGATTATAGTTACCAACTAAATAAATCTGATGAATTTGACTTGAAGAATAGGTGAAAGCGAACTTACCTGGAAAGAGAAAAATGTAAAATTAGACTATGTTGTTTTTTGATTTGTTTATAATTTATCAGTAAAAGGAAGCTTCTTCGACAATTGATAAAACAAATATTAAACAAAGACACAAACAATTTTACCACTAAAATATAAAGTACAGTTCATACTCAATTATCCGAAGCTTCGATTATCCGAAATTTCGAATATCCATAGTTCCATAGTTTGGAACTTCAGATAATCAAATCATGAACCATACACATTGTTATTGTTATTTTAAACATCGCATTTTGGTTCTGTGATTTCCATTTAAGTCAAATTTGATTTTTTTCAATTTTTAATCATCGCCATTTTGAAATAAAAAAAAACAAATTTCCAGAGATTTTGGATAATCGAGACGTAATCTAAATTAAAACCCGCCATTCTAAGCGCCACCAGCCCGCCCCAAAAGAGACATATTCATTTCAGCCCGATAATCACGCCACAATTAGCAACTCTTCCAACCTTTTCCTTCCCAAGTCACGACCCAACAAAAAAACCGTCCCCAGAATATCGCATATCGTTCCCGCAAACCTTAATTTTCATCCAATCTGTGCTCCTTAAAAATTCTGCAGAATCGGAGAATCGCGACCCGAGAGCAGCTCATCCACAAAAAGGGGGGGATCGGTAACAAAAAACGACACACACCGCCGGGACGAGAGGAGGCGAGATGAGATTTATGTTTTCTTGTTAAAATTTACGATCACTTGTGTGCTTGAGGTTGGTGCGGAGCGGCGCCCGCCGCTTTCGGGCCATTTTTGGTCGATTTAATTTTGTCACAGAAAGTGATCCACCGTCATCAAATCAGCTCGGTTTTTTGTGTTGTTGGCGATGTTTTGGACCTTTCAGTTTTGTTTTCGCGATGTAAACACGAATCGAATTTGTGGGAAAAACGATGTTGGACGCGGAAAAAAGGTGCGCAGTTTGAGGTTATGTTTTGACGCGGCACCGTGTGTCGTGTTTAAGCGGTGGTTCGAACACGACGACGCCCTGGCGCCCGATCCCACCTGCAAGGTGGTCACGATAATTGTCACCTTGCTCTGGTGGTGGCGCCATCTCCGGTTGGTGTCTTCGCTGTCCCCTCTAACGAGCTAATAATTATTTGGCAATATTTGGGCCGTTTTCTCTCCGCCAGGCCACACAAAAAGTCATAAATAATTGATAATTATCCTCATGCTGATGAAGATAAGACCCCCCTGAACCCCCTCCCCTCGAGGGATCGTGACGCTGGCCTTTTTCCCATTGTTTGTTTTGCGCGCCACCTCGTGGTGATGGTGCTGAACCTTAAAAACGTATTTAGCACGGACGCCAAACTGCTGCGTCTGTCATTTCTTCAGCGCGAGGGGTCCCCGTTTCTCCAAGCAAATTGATGAGGCTCCCCTCCAACAGGTGCGTGCGTGTGCGGTCGATGAGGATGTGGGGCGCGCTTGTTAGCACCACCACAAACTGGACCCCGAGCCCCGGGGGCGCGATAGGGTGGTTCACAGCTCAGAACAACTCTAAGAAATTGACTAATTTCAAGAAATGCAAATCATTTCAGCGGTTAGTTGGGTCAACTGCGAACATTTTGAGCTTCTGCTATTTAAAAACTGTCAAACCGCTTGAGGATCACCCTATTGAAGTCTTCAGCCGGACGCGTTCGTGAGTCCAGCACGCCAGACGCTCGGAGGAGGAGGGAGGAGGCGCGGTGCAAAACATTCACCCCACAGCCTATAATTTTCGCTTTATTTTTGGTGTAAAACAAACATAAGCAAAGGTATACGGTAATTATAGGTTTCCAATCTCGGCTCCGCTCTTCCCGCGGTGGGAACGAGCGTTGGTCCTCGAAAAAGCAGAGGGTAGAGGAGCGGGATTAATTGGCTCGTTATAGATAGACATTTTATTACTTTATATCGATCGGGAGGATTGGGTGGTGGCCACGCCGGGAACTTCCGGCGACGTCGTCGCCCCCTAGCGTCGAACTAAATCAGGTCACCACCACGAATGAGATTTTAATAAGCACCCTCTTGCGATACGCACTCGGTGAGACCTTATGACATTTGGCGTCTCTGCAGAACGCGCCCCCTAATCAATCGCGCGAATCGAAGAATCGAAGTTTCGTGGAAATTGGAAACAATCGCGCACGGTTTTGGTTTTTGGCATTGTGGCACTACCTTCAAGTTTGGAGCTACTTTACGGTCATGAGCGAAGCCATGCGGAGGGGTTGCGAAATTAACAGCCTGCATGCAACATTGCATGCAATCGCTAAACGCGTGCATCGCTCAAAAGTTTGACGTTTGACAGCTGGTGTTGGTAAACAATTGGCTTCACGCCCAGTCCAACTGGGCAAGTCTATTACTGACTCAGTTTGAAGCTAAAACGCATAAGTTGTAAGCTTTCATTTTGGTTTCGTCGAACTTGAGGGTAAGTAAAAGTGACAGGTCCTATGAGTTGTAAACATTGGTACAACATTTGCAATTCAAGTAAATATTGCACACTTTGCACCAAATTCTCCACCCTTGCAAATCATAACTGCACACCAAATATTTGCACACTTGAAATCCTACCCCTTCTCCCCCCGCTCGCCTAGAGTGGTGCGTGTCTCGACTGAGCTTTGTTGCTTTCGAACACTTTAGAACAGTTTCGAACTAGGGTGTGTGTCTTAGACAGTTTTTTCTGCTGTAGTTTGAGGTGTGCACTTTTGTATAGAGCTTTCCACAAGTTGCACGATTGTCTAAAAATCGCTGCAATCTGCAATACCAAATTCAAACAAATCTACGCCCATGCCTCCCTCGATTTCCCTACTCAGCGGGTGCACCACCCAAAAGGAAATGCATTTCCGCACTACGGCTTGCTGCGATAAGAGGCTTTTCCTTGTTTGAGCCGGCTGCAAACGACGACGCCGTCGCCTTCTAGGATCCTCGTGAGGCGACACCGGCCCCGGACCGTGGCGTCATCTTCGGCTGAGAATCGGCCAGGATTCGCGAGCGAAAAGCGTGACCAATTTATCCTCCGCGCCAATCGCGGGGCACGATTCATAGCCATTTAAATACGCCGGGAAACTCTGGTTCGGCATTAGGGTGACAAGAAGGAAAAAGTGGCGAAATCAAAAGTTGATTTTGAACATTTTTCGGTTCTTCAGCAAAGTTGTTCAGTATCTACTGGGTCACCCTAAAGCTCCCCAGCGATCCCGAACCCGGCTCCGGCAGTCTGTGTGTTCTCCGCGATCTTCGCTTTGTGCGGCCCATTCGCCCATTCCCGAGGTCTCTGCGGTCGCCCGTCCGTCCGCGCTGAAAGCCTTGTTATCGATCGTAACCAAAGTGGCTGCGAGGCCGTGCCGAGGTCCGTGGCCTTGTTTCGCAGGGAAAAACAAATAATTCATAAATAATTGTTAACTACCTACTGGCGCCTGTGGATCGATTTGATACCTCCGGGGGTCTACAGGGGGAGAGGGGGAGCGGTCAGAAATCATAATTTTTCTCCCTCTCCCCGAACCCGGTGCGGAGAGGAATCGTCCAGGGAGGGTGAACTTTCCAATTTGCATCCCAAGGAGATCGCGCCAAGGTAAGGGACGATGGCGGAGGTTCGGGACCGTCGTAAGCAATTTGGTTTCCAGTATATCAATTAGCTCAAGAGAGATCCTTCTGGGGTTCGGATCGTCGTAACGACGAGGTGTATCGCTGGAAGCCAAGTTTTCGGGGTGTTTCGAAGGGCCACTGCTGTGGCCAGTTGCAAACGACTGTAATTTGGCGAGGCTCGATCTTCCCCGCGCGCGCACGTTTGTTTGCTTTTGGTTACATTGTGGTGGAGTTATTGGCTCGTTGTGGCTCAATTACCTTTCACTTTTTGTTATCGTTTTGAGACAGTGCGAAATGTTTGAAAAATGTCGAAAATCACGTGCTCAGAAATCGCCGAACAATGGGGTTCAAATGTCAACATCATTTTGACAACCGGTTTTGACGTTTGAGTGCTTTTGAATTCGAATACGTTCGAATTAGCGAGCATTCGAAATAGCAGACATTCGATGTAGCGAAATTCGAATTAGCGAAACCGCTCTGTATTCGTCGAAAAAAGACACCCTCAGCAAACGTCAAATCAGTATGGTTTGGCGTTTGCTGAGGGATTCCAGAAATTTAAAAACAAATATCGATGTCAAAGGAACCATCGAGAATTAGAAGCATCAGTTTACAGGTCGATTCAAAATGAAGACACGATATAAAAATATTGTGTTTCTGATACTAAGGGAGAAAAAAATGGCAACGTCCAGCAAACAAAAACAAATGAATGTCAAAATCATTTCAAAGCTCCGTTTCGAGGAAGTATACGGATAGAAATCCTGTAAGCTAATCCGGTAACTCTATTTTTTAATTCGTAAACATTGAAGTATTCCCAAAATCGTCAACATTTTTTCCGATTTTGAACAACAATGTTGTCAATTTTGAAAACATTTTCATCTAAATCGAGAAAAAAATCTAGACGATTTTGGAAACATTTCAGTGTTTACAAATTCAAAAAACATAGAGTTACTGGATTAGCTTGTGTCTTTGTCTATGCGTGTAAAATAATGTCATAAGCAAAAGAAAATATTGACAACAGGAATGTATGGTTTGAGCAAATTAAATTCAAGGTACCATCGAGGAAAAGAATCATATTGACAAAAGGAGAGTAGTTTTTGAAGCAAATGAAATTCAAGGGAAAATCGTGGAAAAGAATCATCGAACTAGAGGGGTCATCGAAAAACGAAGGAACGGGATAGCGATGATCGGCTATCAGAGAATCGACTGTACAAAATGTGTTTCTCTTGCAAACTTTCAGAATTTTTGTTTCAAATTAAATGAAGGTTGGTTAAGGTGCAGCTAAGCAATGGGCCCCAGAGTAAAAAATTACTTTTGGACTCAGAGTCTTCTTTCATACTCAAACCGAATTTAGCTGTTTTTCGTTTTAGTTTATAATCGTTTGTCCTAATAAAAGATTATGTTTACTCAAACTAATGAGCAGCAAACAAACAACTTATTAAATGTAGAAACAACTTTTCTGTTCCCGAAGAACCAGCGGGTGTCCTTTGTAACATCCAAACAGGATCATCAGCTGGCCAAACATTAGGGCGGCGCGCGCGTGTGCCCCTTCAGCGGTCCATGTATCGCCGCAGGAAAAAACGAAAATTTTCATAGATAATAACGACGATGGTCGTAAACGTTTCCGAAGGCATTAATATGTGTGTAATGTATACATGTTATTATTTGTTAATAAGGATGAGCCCCCTTTTCCTTTCAAGTGCGTACCTACTCGAAAACCATCCGGTATCGCTTTCAGGCGCTCACTCCGGGGCCATAAAAGAATAATAAAAGCCTACCCACACCCGGAGTGGAATAATTGAAAAATAGACAAATATCCTCCGGGATCTGACCTGACCTGGCGCTAACATTTTTCCCTTCTTTTCTCCTCTTCCTCTGAGGTAGTGCGTTCTTTCACTATTCTTTCTTTCTTCTATGTTTTTTCTCTATTCATAGAAAAACTTGAATAGCATAGAGGTTCACGTTGTTTTCTCAACCAGAGAGTTGAACGGCAACGCCAAAAGAGACGAACCTTTCCCCTTCTCCACCCGTCTGTACCCTCCAACAATTGATGATGATGCGTACACCCTGGGCACACTGATCTTGTCCCATCCATCCATCGAAACCATCCAGAATGAGCTCGGTAGAAGCAGATGTATTAATTACGACCTAGCAGAGACGAGCAGAGAATGCCTCTATTCTGCCAGGCCACATTTCGCCACGGGTATTGGAGATTTGGGAGCGATCCGGTGATTTTTTTTTCTCGTTTTTGGTACAAATACCGAGGTTAATTCGAGCATGAAATAGGGCCTCGAACCTGCGGCCGGGGCAGGACGTGAAATCGATAGACAACCGAACCGAAACGGACGGAAAAACGGTCGCTTTTTGCCCAAAACGTTGCTTCTTGGCGGGATGATTTATTAGTTTTTGATTAGATTCAATTTTATTGCTAATTAATTGATTTTCTGGGGAAATAAAGAAACGTTCCGTGGAGCCGTTAAGCGTGCAAGGTGGTGGCGGTGGCGGGCCATTTCTTGGGAAATAAAACAAGTATTAATTATCATAAACCAACATGAACGGTGCTCGTTGGCCAACCTGGGCGGCAAAAATCCAGCTGATCGTTACGCGATTCACGGGAGGTCGTCCCCGACGTTTGTTCATCGGTTGTGTTTGTTTTTGGCTTGTAAAGTGTTGAGTGATTAATGGATCAATGTGAGGAAATTCTTAGCATCATACTTCGAGGATATTATTATGTTAATTTTACATTTACAAAAATGGCTGAATTTGGTAAACATTGTTGGAGAGTCGTAGAAAGTGTTATTTTTTTTTTGCAAAAGCTAATGATATCTAAAAGTTTTGATCAGAATGTTAATTCTAAATTCAACGATTTTTGAATATTTTTAAATCATTTTGATATTAGTAATGCTTTAAATTGTGAGGTGGTTTCTTTGGACGGTGCATGTTGGCTTTTTGGATATGACAAAAACAGTCAAAAACAATTCCGTCGTGAAACTATATACTTTTTCTGTCATTCATGAACGACAAAACGACCTTCTTTTCCCTACCAAAAATAACAGAATCTAAAAGTAATACTTTTCGATACAAAGGCCGAAAAGTAACACTTTTCTAACCTAATCAAACCATACACACTTTACCTACTACAGTTCAGACTCGATTATCCGAAGCCTCGATTATCCGAAGTTCGATTATCCGAAGGTTTGTATGCACTCAAAAAAATGAGTTCGCGTAAACGTGAACAGCGTTCATGCCACCGGGAACCAGGAAGAAAACTGTTCAACTTGTATAGTGCATTGCACCATGAAAGTGAACAGTTTTCTTCCTGGTTCCCGTTGGCATGAACGCTGTACACGTTTACGCGAACTCATTTTTTTGAGTGTGAGACTTTGAATAATCGAAACATGACTAAACAATTTTTTTCGTGTTTTTTTTTTCTAATTTTCTTATTTTAAACATCGAATTCGAGTTCATTTAAGTTAAATTTGAATATTTGATTGTCCTTTAAATTAAAAAATGCATATTTTTTTTCAATATATATTCAATATATATCACCGCCATTTTGGCCACCATCTTGGATTTAATAATTCTAAATAATTCCAGAGTAGTTTGTGGCTCGACAATCAAGTACTTAAGCTCGACAATCAAAAACAAGACAACAACAAAAAAAAATGTTTTCGTGATTCGATTATCCGAAGATTCATTATTCGAAGTGAACATTTTCCTTGGCCTTCGAATAATCGAGTCTGGACCGTATAACTATAACAACGTACAGTGGTCCAAATCGCAAAATTAAGTGGAAAATGGATTTTCCGAAAAATGGAGAAGTTTTGAAGCGCTGGTGTCTTCAGAAGAGTTGTTGCAAATGATAAGGGGCAACTGTAAATCAATTTGGACTTAACTCTCTACAACCCAACCCCGCCTTTAGACGGGCTTCGATTTGATAAATCGCCAAAAAATCGTTTTTTAACCAATTTTTGATCTTTAAAAAGCATTGGAAAGAAGAACTTTTAAAATTTAAGAAAATTGATGGGTTGGAAATTTTACTTGTTTTATGTGACTTTGTCAATGTTTTTAAAAATGTCATTTTTTTAGAGGTCAACTTGAGCAGTAATTTATACTAACATTTCTTATATTTTAAGTAGAAAGAATTATGCAGTAATTTTTCTAGTGCCCCAGACTATGCCTCTACGCATTTATTTACAATTTTAATGATAATGGTGCCATTTTATAGCAAAAAATGTGAAAAGCATGCAAAAAATTGAAAAAGTTACTGTAAAAACATGAAATATTAGATAGGCAAAATGTAATGATAGGAGGTGGTAGAGTAGGCCAAATACTACCAAAACCAAACATAAAATATGCAAGATAAATGCAGATTAAAATACTAAAAATGAAACAATAAAAACATAAAACAAGAGAAGTAAACTTTTTCGTAGAACAAAAGCTGCTCAAAATGACCTCCTGAACACGGGAAAAATAAAAATTTTCAAAAAAAATTTGGGCAGTAGAGGGTTAAAGGTCAAAAGTTACAGCCATTTTAGGGTAAAAAAGATGCAAATTTAAAACCTAAATATATCAAAAAGGCGCAGGCCAAATTTTAGCCGCCAGGTTGCATTCTGAAGGGAACATCTAGCACTACAAACACTGAAAAAATCTCAGGGGCTTTTTTCTTTAAACTCGTGATATATTATTTTGAAAATGTCTAATTTTCAAGGGAAAAGTTAATAAGACTAACGAAATTCGAATCCCTTATTTTTGCTATTCCCATAGATACACGTGGATGCGCAAGGTTGTTTATGATAATTTCATATCATTTTTACCAGAAATTTAAAATTTTATTTGTTGGCAGGAAATGCATTAAATTTCAATTCTGTCAATTGAAGCGTGTACAGCCAAAATCTATCGTACCTTGACGAATCTGAAGCATTTACTGACATCGAATTTAAAAAGTTATTTAAAACCTCATAAACCCTTCTCGTGGACAATTTCCATACAAAACATATCTGGTTTATGGATGGTCCCTAATGAGTTTCGAAAGTGATTTATGTCTGTTTGTCAGTGATATTTCTGACTACACGGAGAAAAATGTGTTCCCAAAATCGTGAACAAGCGTTCATGAAAATGGGAACCACGAACAAAGTGCTCGAATCCCATGGTACGATTTTGAAAAATGTACCATGGCATTTGAACACTTTGTTCGTGGTTTCCATTTTCATGAACGCTTGTTCACGATTTTGGGAACTCTTTTTTCTCCGTGTAGACCAAGAAGGTTGTGGAAAAAAGGTTTCATTAGAAAGTTATTTATGATAATTTCAAGAATAAAATACGTTTTTTCACGATGTCTTCACATGAGCTCGGCTCAGTTCAAAATAATTTCGATCAATGCAATAGAAGTTCAGCCAAAATCTCACTTCAAATAAGAAAAGACCCAGCCGTCGCCTGGTTGGCGCTACAAACCTTTTAAAGATTCCTTTTGTAAGAGCAAAGGGGAGAAGGAGATCTGCTCTTCCAATATTTGTAACGTTTTTCGAACGAAAAGGGATCATCTCGCTTTCATCGTAGTAAAAGAAGGGAAACCCAAAGAAGTGGTGGCGTCGAGGACTTTTTTTGCGGCATCTTGTCCGCCTTTATTGCGCGCGCGATATCGCCGCATTTTTCCTGGGAGACTCACACAAATACAGACAAAAAGACCAAGACGACCAAGTTCGACGGTTTCGGGCGTGCAAGAAACATGACATTTCTTGTACAATGGTGGTTTGATCAATATAGGTTTTTTTTTGGCTTGTGGAAGGTTTTTTCCTCCTTTCGATTTCGACTCCACGCCGAACGAACGAACGACCGAGGGGGGCGCCAGTCGAGAATTCTTGCGAGACATTTCGTTATTTTTCGACAAAGATGTTGGCGAGGAGAACCATTCGAGAGAACGAACCGACCAGGAGAAGACAAGAAGACCAAATTGATGATGAACGCAGATCAATATCGACGACGTTGGCCCGGTTGACAGAACAGAGGGGACACCGAGGACAGACACATGCTGATTATATTGGGGATGATGCTGACGTGGGAGAGAAGAGACTTCTTTGCAGTCGGTTTCGTCCCCAAGACGAAGACGACGAAATAGATGTCATTCCAGCAGTCTCGTCCCTTTGGAACACGTCCACGTCAATCCGGACAGTCGGATCCCGGGGACGACATGCAACGTACGGGAGGAAGATGTTTGACATAATAAAATGCTTGTTTTCGATGATAAAAAAAAACACAAACCCCGGCATTGATTTGGATCCTCTTCTATTCGGTTCACCGAGTTGTCCCGACGAGGGGTTCCACAGCTCGGTCCCCGGAATAACAAACCAAGAAAACAAAAGGTATCTAAACATAATTTGATATGTCCCGAGCAGCATTTTTTCCACCTCCCCGAACCGGGCGGAGAGAGCCCCGGGAGAGGAGTCGCAATCTGCTCTGAATAATTCATCATCGGTGGCGGCGGATCCCGAACACGCGGGGTGACCATCATCAATCAATCCCAAATAGTCGTCGTCGACGGCGCAGGGCGCAGGACACACCGTCATATTCGGCGCGCGGTTGTCAACTGTCACTTTAAAATTTCTGGAAATTTTGGGTTGTTTGTTTTTGTTTCGGTGACGCGACGATCAAGTAGGCCCGGGACAATTTGCTGGAAGAATTAACTTTGGGAGGAATTAAGTGCGACGTGATGGGGTCCGTCCTGGTGCTGGGCGTAATTTGAACGATTGTTTTAGAATTGAAGTGAAGTTATTTTGGTGACATGATTTATGTTAGCTTTAGCGTGTGCTAATGTTAAATAAATGATGACACTTTCACGATTTTTAAAATGCAGAAATATGGAATTCATGTCAAGATTTTCTGTTTAATTTTTAAACATAAATTTGACAATCAAAACAAATCCAAATTCATAAAACTAACAACAAATAAATTTCTAGATTTCGTTCTTAATTTAATCATCAACTGACGTTGTTTACACGTTGAATTGGCTCATTAACATTGTTTTGCTTGCATTATTATGATGTTTTGTGTCTGATCTAACTGAAATCAATCAACAACTTAATAAAGTTATGGTAAAACATAGCTAAACAGCTGCCTTGATTCACCCCATGTACCTCGATTCGCCCAAGATGGTGGGAATTCTTACTTATTTGAGTAAAATAACAATCAAACTTTGAGAAATAATTTGTTAAGCTAAAGCCTGATCTACAATTACAAATCGCAGAATGTTGTGTCTGTCACTTTTGCCCCTGTAATAAACTTCGATGTCAGACAGGGATCGCAGCAACCGATTGTCGATACTCGACTGACATCTGAAACTTGATGATTGTTTTCACAAGAGTTTGGGTAAGTATGATTGTAGAGAAGGCTTAATGTTTACATTTCTAACATATCATTCGATAATTTCTAAACAAATAGATGATTAAAATATCTTTTTTTAACAAGCATGACCGGATAATGGCCGACCGGGAATGATACCGTTCAGAGCCTTTTGGGATCGAACTGAGTTGAGTTAAGTAGAGAGCTCTTTCCTCTCGCTTGGGTGCTGCCTTACATATGTGTGCCAACGGAAGTAGTTAAAAATGTTTAACCGCCCCATGTAAACCTCCTCTACATGACGCAAGTCTCACCCGGATTACTCTTTCTTTTCCCGGTAATCTCTCTAATTGTACCCAATTGGCGGAGGTTGTCGAGAAATTCGACACTCATAAATGGTTGAAATTTTAATTCGCTTCAAGCAATCAAACATGTGAAGCTTCTCCCTCTAGACAGAGACATCATCAAACCCGGCATTGACAGTCTCTTGAAGCTCAACGGGCCGTGTCCTCCGGACACGTGCACTACTCCGGGAGGACCCGCCTTTTTGTGGTTCTCGGATTACGCGGGTAGTCAAAATCTGCTTAATTGATTTAAATGAGAGATTTGTTTTTGGGCAATTAATTGGACAGTTGATTTGGCCGCTAGGGGCGCTGCCGGCGCCAAAGAGATCTCGTTTGACAGCTCCGATCTAAGCCTGATTCGAACCCTGAGTCAATGCCTGACCCTTCGCGTGTAACGCGAAGAAGACACGTGGTTCTCGGAGGTGCACGCGACCCTCTCAGAATCGAACCACACAGTTTCAATTGTTCGACCACAGCCGTCGCGCCAAAAGCCGATCGGACAAAAATGATTAAACATTTCCGCGCAACGCCGCCGTCCCCGAACCGCTCTCCGAGCGCGCGTTACAATGGGGGGACCGCGTCTCGCCATTTCGCACAGCAGAGCGTTCGGTGTGGTCGTGCGATGGACGACCGACGGTTCGGCGAAGAAGAAAAAAAATCATAATAAAAATTCTAAAACGCTAGCGCAAAGAGGACGAAGAAGAGCGCGGCTAGTGGTCAAGCGAAACGCGCGCGCGAATGTGTGTTGGTGAACTTGGCTCGACGACACGCTTGCTACGATTAGTCGCCCCAACTGTCAGATGCCGGTCGGTGCAGCATCCCCCCACGTTGACGCGTCGGCCAGACACAGGCCGGACTCGCAAGTATTGGTGCAACCTGGGTTGCGCGCACAGAATTTGATGGTTTTCGCGATGGTGTAATTTAATATCTTATCAAGTTCTTCGGCGCACGAAGCGAGCAAAAAAAAAAAAAAACGAAGGCGACGTTAAAAATTCAATGAGACTGGACTCGATGACGGCGGGACTGAAATACTGGACTCGCTCCGCCTTATAAGGTGTGGCAGGCGCGCTCGACGCAAAGGAACCTGATTCTCGGTCCCCGCTGGACACCGACCAGGACAAGACGATAAGGAGAGTGCAAGTGCCTCCCCCCTCCAACCCCATTCCCTCTAAGCATAGTGCGGTCCTTTTCAAGCACACCCGTGGCGATTCTCGCGCAAAGCCTACTTGTTCACCGTCGGCAAACACACACACAACCCACCACGAAAAAGTGCTCGGTAAAGGTGAGTAAGTGTAAATTAATTCAAAAGCAATTGTCGCCTCGCTCTCAAGTGTGTGTGTGTGAAACCCCTCACACATGGCCTACTGTGTCGGCGACGACGATGTGTGTAATAAAATTTAGATAATGCATCGCACACTGCGTTTTTTCGCCTCTCTCCCTTGCAACTGCATGTATTGGTGAGGTTTTCAACCCCTTCGAGCTGTCACATTTCGGGTGGTGTGAAAGCGTGGAAAGGATAATCGGGAGGAGAGAGAGCCGAGGGGCCGCCGCCGAGGACACAAACATGGACGCTTTTCCGCAAAAGGGGTGTGAGGTTAGGTGTGCAACTCTCACTCTCTTGCGAGTGCACTCTCTCTCTCTCTCTCTCGCACTGGTCACTACTGCGCACACAACATATGCCTCCTTTTCACACATTCGCACCTCGAAGTGTGTGTGTGTTTTGAATGACGCGTCGCGTGGTTGAAGGAGCGACGACATTTTTAATTATCCCCGCGCACCGCAACCACCCCTCTGCAGCTGTTTTAACGGCCTACTTTGATTTGCACTTCATTGTGTGACTGACGGGTTAGTGCGACATGAACGCGACATGTACGTTTAGCGGGGTTGGTTTTGACAGAAGGAAGACATGTGGGATGGTTTGGATGCAGTTTTGACGAGCATTGGGGTTATGTTGAATAAAATTGGTGTATTTTTACCCAGTTACGAATTATTCTAGCAGAATCCTGCTAGAACGGTGGAAAATTTCTGCTAGAATGATGTAAGAATATCCAGCTCTGTAAGAACTCTGCTAGAATCCTGCTAGAACAGTGTCTCTCAACCTGTTTCGTTCCATTCCCCCCTTGACTATTTTTCAAGAGCCTCATTCCTCCCTCCCCCCCACTGATGTTGAACTTGTTGGTATCAATGCATGAATATCTAAATTTGATGAAACAAAAATGCATGAATATCAAAATTTGATAAACAAATCATGTAATACATGAGAAATTTTCTAAAGTATTACATAATTTCATACACAAATGAATTATTAATTTTGAGTAACCTTTTTGTTGCACTGATAATGTTTAATGCCATAAAATTTAACAAAAAGAGACATTCCAGTTCAAAGCATGCTAAAACAGTTATTTCTTTTAACTTTTGATATTCAATACAGTATTCAGCAAAACCTCACAAAAATTCTCAATGTTCAATTTAATAAGAAACAAAACATTTTCTTTTGAAAAACCAAAGCATCTACCACATTGATCGCACAAAAATCTGTGGTAGAAAAGTATCCACCGGTAGATGCTTTGGTGGATTTTTGACAGTTCGAATTATTTCAAGAAAATCCACCGCGGTTAACCAAATCAAATTAACAAAAGCCCTCTGGTGTTCTTTTTGGAATTAAAAATATCGAGAATTATTTAAAGTTTTAATATTTCAAAAACCACTCATGCATTAAACCATTTTATAACTTTCGCTTGAAAAAATAAAATTTATACATCAATTTAGGAAAAATGCTGTAAACTCAAGAGCAATTCCAGCTCAAATCAGGAATTTTTCTGGTACTTTTGTACCCGACCCTCTCCGATTTCAATGAAACTTTTTAGACATGTTATCCTAGGCCTATATAACCCATTTTTGTGTATATGGAGCCAATAGTACTCGAAAATAACACTTGAGAAGGGCGTAAGGTATTTAAATATTTTTGTATTTTGCAATTTAAAAATTACTGTATCTCGAAGCCATTGCGCCGTATCAAAAAGTGTTCAAAGACAAACTTGTAGGAAATTGGACGGGCTTTCTGAAAAAAATACACTGAAACAAAAATACACGCCACTTCTATGAGATTTTTTGATTTTTAAGTCTAAAACTTAAATTTAAAGGTGTTGTCACGATTTTTTTTCGTTCAAAATTTTTGACGAAATAGCCTAAGATGTTACCAAAAGACTGACGAAAAATGCAGGATGGTATGTTTCTCCTAAAAGAATACAAAAATCATTTACTAAAACTGTTTTTTAGAAAAGTGCTCTAAACGTCAAAATTTTCAAAAACCCATAGTGGGAATCGATTCCCCAGACAATTTTTCATAAAAGTCTCCATATTGACCATTGTCCTATGTCCAATCCTTGTGAAGATACAGCGGTTTTAAAAATAAAAATGTTGAAAAAATTGGTTTTTTTGTGGTTTTTGGCAATTTCTATATGACAGACTTGATTTTTCAGTCTCGTAAATATTTTTACCAGAAAGCTCGTCCAATTTCCCATAAGTTTGCCTTTAACAGCATTTCAATTGGATGTAAGGGCTTACAGTTATAAGCTTAATTACATTGTTAATAACTGAAAAGGGAATTTTTTTTTCAGTGTGGTAGAAACCTGGATAGTAAATTAGCTTACGTAAATATCAAAACGAGTCAAATCAAAAAGCTGTCACATGCAAACTTATGGGAAATTAGACGAGCTTTCCGGTAAAAATATTTACGAGACTGAAAAACCAAGTCTGTCATATAGAAATTGCCAAAAACCACAAAAAAACCCTTTTTTCATCATTTTTATTTTTAAAACCGCTGTATCTTCACAAGGATTGGACATAGGACAATGGTCAATATGGAGACTTTTATGTAAAATTGTCTGGGGAATCGATTCCCACTATCGGTTTTTGAAAATTTTGACGTTTAGACCACTTTTCAAAAAAACAGTTTTAGTAAATGATTTTTGTATTTTTTTAGGAGAAACATACCATCCTGCATTTTTCGTCAGTCTTTTGGTAACATCTTAGGCTATTTCGTCAAAAATTTTGAACGAAAAAAAATCGTGACAACACCTTTAAATTTAAGTTTTAGACTTAAAAATCAAAAAATCTCATGGAAGTGGCGTGTATTTTTGTTTCAGTGTATTTTTTTCAGAAAGCCCGTCCAATTTCCTACAAGTTTGTCTTTGAACACTTTTTGATACGACGCAATGGCTTCGAGTTACAGTAATTTTTAAATTGCAAAATACAAAAATATTTAAATACCTTACGCCCTTCTCAAATGTTATTTTCGAGTACTATTGGCTCCATATACACAAAAATGGCTTACATAGGCCTAGGATAACATGTCTAAAAAGTTTCATTGAAATCGGAGAGGGTCGGGTACAAAAGTACCAGAAAAATTCCTGATTTGAGCTGGAATTGCTCTCAAGTAAAACTTCTTAGAAACCGTGAAAAATATACAAAAAATATTTGAATAACGTTGAAATTTATTTGTGAACATGAAATTTGCAAAGAAAGCACCAGATAAGATTTTTTTTGCATACATGTTTAAATAAATTCGATTAATGATACATCCTCATTCCCCCCCCAAAAATGGTCAAATTCCCCCCCAGGGGGGAATTCCTCACCGGTTGAGAAACACTGTGCTAGAACGTCATGACTGGGTGGTGTTATCACAGTCTTGTCACATTTAGAACTTCTCGTATGTTTGGCAGGCTAAGGACTTGGTCCTATCATTGGCATTATCCATAACTTTCATTATATTTTAATTTTTTCTGTTATATTACGTTTAGTTAAAATTTGAAAAAAAGTGTCCTGGTGATTAATGTTTTACCCACCACGAACTGTCACTTTTATACGGCACTCACGCACAATTGTTTGTGTGTTTTTACATCAAATTAGAATTTTTCGAAAACAATTGAATATTTTTTAAGAGTACGTTACGTTTTAGGTTTTTTTTATTTTGCTGTTGAATATTTTTTATACTTTTGAGAAAAATAACAGTGATTCTCAACTTCTGAACAAAGCCGTCTGGTTGAATATCTGATGCCCTTATTTGTTATTCAGCTATTTAGTGTAGCAAAGTAGTCTTCAAAAATGTAAATATTAAAAAATCAAACAGTTAGTGGTCAACGAGCCACAAACAGTTCCCGAAACAAGCAAACCTGAAACGTCTAACATTTCACCTGCAGTAGCTAGTTAGCAGCAGCAGCCACTGGTGGGCACTTCCGAATTTCCAAAATTCCTGCCCAAGACAAACAAACAAGCGCCCTGATGATTTTTCAAATTCTTATAATTAGCAACATTATTTATGACCCTGGCTCAGCTGCCACGGGGCAGAGAGGTAGGAAAAAAACGACGACGACGGCTCAAAACACGATAATTAATAACAGCGTGCCCACCTCATAAATAATTTACAAATAGTTGGGCGAGGTTTTCCCAAAAAAATAAACTGACAGAAAATCATGCGTTTACGTGGGCTATTTTTGTTAGTGTTGTTGTAACGTGTTTGAGTTCTCGCGGGAGACGATTTGCGCCCCGGGCAATCTTGATTTTCATACATTTTTATAACGCCTCAACCGTCACACCGTAACGCTCCAACACTCTCAAGTTTGGGGAGGTTACACTCAGTTCTCTAAAATTGTTTTTAAGAAAAAAATCTCTCTAAAAACGACTAAGTTCATGGCAGCGTGTTTGATCATAAACAAAGAGCTGTCACTTTTAAAATCTCCCTGTTACAAAGTGTTTGATCGACATCGAGTCATTTCTGATAGAAGTCGGACCGACAAGTGAAATTGAAGTGTGTTTGTAACTGAGTGTAAATTGAGCGGGACATGAACCGGCGTGAATTTTCGGTGCCATTGTTTTATTATTTTCACAGCTCCAGTTATTCATCAACTTTTTGACACCCCCCCAAATCGGCGGGTCAGGTTTGCTCCCAGGTCAGTGAAATTTGCTTTTCCGGAGGAGACCCCTTCCCCCTCCGCGTATCCATTCCAAAAGAAGGGGGGGTGCCAATGCGGGAATGTTACAGTTGTTTGTAAGACATTTATTATTCTTAATTAATGTTTCTATTATTTTTTTTCCTCTTTAACGTTGTCTGTTGAGGCGCTCTCTTTTTTTGTGCGCTCTAAGTGGCTAATTCGAAAATAACGTCACGCTACATTTTATCTTTCGTTCCGAAACTTTTGATGGCGGGAAAGTGGTGCTGCCAGTCGGTGCCGTTGATAATGCTTCAATTTTTGGGCAATTTAGCCATACCATGGGAAGTGACGGTGGGTTTGGGTTTTGGATTGCGGGTTTTTTTTCTTCGTCGGTGTTAAGTGGTAAAGTAATTGCAGTTCAACTTTTTGGCACTTGTTGCTCTCGGGGTAGCTTTGAGCAAGTGGAAGGTGCCTTCAATGGACAATGTCGTACTTGAAGTTTAATTGTTATGAATTATTTTGTTTTGTGGGAGCAGGGAAAAGGTCAAACTTTTTGCCTCAAGTCGATTGCTTTATAATTGAGTACCTTTGTGATAATGAAAACTAAGTAGTTTAATTTATTTGGATTTTCTAAACTTTAAATGAAATTAAAGCTTAAACATCAGAAATGCCTTTAAAATAAAAGAGATTCTAATGTAATGTAATGTAATGTAAATTTTCAAATATTCAAAAGTTACTGAAAATAACTACAAAATCTCATACGTCATCCCAGTCTGTGATCTTAATGTAAAATTTCAAAAAGCCAATTACTTGACTTAAATTAGTTTTTTGTTTCATTGCATATTTTTCTTTCACAGAAATCTGGCAATTTGCCTGTTAATCTTAAAACAAAATTGAACTATATTTTCAGAGCTGATTGATCTACATTACTACCCTCATAACATATATTTAATTTAATTTTGCAAGT
This sequence comes from Culex pipiens pallens, assembly GCF_016801865.2. Lineage (NCBI taxonomy): Eukaryota > Metazoa > Arthropoda > Insecta > Diptera > Culicidae > Culex > Culex pipiens. The sequence goes on from NC_068938.1 coordinate 122,493,861, forward strand.
GCAACGACTTAAGTGAGCATAACTACGTTGTTTGATATCCTTTAATAATTTTTAGAAAAAAATAATTTTTCGACCACCATACCGTACTCTGGAAATGCCGAGGATGCGCCCTAAGCAAGTGATACGACCATCGTTCGATATTTGAAGGATAAAGCATAATCAAGAACGATTCAAGCCTTCAAATGCGACATTTTCAAACAATATCACACCACCAGGCCAGGCCAATTAGTCCCAAAAACACGGATTCGGATGCGCTCCATATGATCCGAAAAGAACTTACTGTCCTCTAATGCAACCCCTTTTATCCCGAAGCGACCTGGTGGCTTCTCCTCACTCATCATCGCGCAACAGTTTGAAACCCACACCAGCCAGCTATATCTCATCACCTCGATCGGTGGTTTCATAAACACTTTTTCCTAATTTGAGAGGATTAGCAGCAATTGAAAGCAGCAGCAGCAGCCTTTTGATCAGCTTTTCGACGATTCCGATGAAACAATATCCAGTTGGAGATAAAAATCCACAGAGTGAAGCAAGGGCAAACGGAGAAAAAGGCAGCTGCTTTGGCTGGTTGTGAAATCGAAAATCCTTCCCCGGGGTTCGTGTTTTTTTCTGGTGCTGGGCCTCACAGAGAGTCAGTGGAGCGAACAACTTTTCCAGCGAGGGCTCATCAGATAAGGCCGACTCCGCCGCCACCGCCGTCCGGTAATCGCGGAACAGACTGTATTATGTTCTTCTGGGAGAGTGGAAGGATATCATAACTATTTTCAATGTTAAGCTTGCGATTTTTATAATTTAAAATTTCGAAAATAGTAAAAATTTCGAAAATTTCCTGTTTTTTTTAAACTCGGTAAACTCTGTTTAACGTGTAACCATAGCCGAAAATGATTTATTTAACGTGCAAATCTGAGCGCGTCTGAGGTAATTGATACTTTTTGCTCTCCTATAATCCCGGGAGGGAATTGTTTTCCGGGATTATAGGAGACTACTGCGGCAAGAGGGTTGCATGCTCTGATGCCAACTTAAAAGATGACACCAACCACGGTTTGAATGATTCCTGGGAGGGAGCGACGCAAAACTGACTTGACAAGCGACGGCGGTGGTTTTGGGTAATTATGGGAGAGAATTAATTGGTCCGGATTAGGGGATTTTGCTGAAAATTATTTATATTACAAAATTCTTTCAATGAATCCTCAACAATAGAAAATATGCATTAAATAAAACCATCAGCAATTTTTTTTCACGAAAAAAATCTTCATTTTTCCAACCAAATAAAAGGTTTTTCACATACAATCATGCGATGCAAATTTGGCGAGCCGAGATGAAAGGAAATTTCTGCCGGGTGGGTAATTTCCAATTTAGTACGTGTCGGAATTGCCACCTCGTCGCGGCGCGTTTCGTCGTCGTCGTCAAACGGTTTCGCGTGGTTGGGCACGTGGAAAGAAAGGAAACGGGCACCAGTTCGCGAAATGAAAATTCCTGCGCCGAGAGGAGGAGGTCGAGAATTCAATATTGTTGATTTGCATTTCGACGCCTCGTTGAATTTTGGTTGTGGGAGATTTGAAATTGTGTGCCTAGGAGAAAAATACTTTCGGCTTTAAAACAATGATTCTAGATGTCTAATATACAGGAAACCTTATGATTAGGGTTTAGGGAATTTTCACGATTTCACTGACAGCGTTGTGAAATGTGGTATTTTCCGTGACATCCCGTTTCATTTAACAATATTCTTACACAATTATTCTTATTCTTTAAACAAATACTACACTCAAACCTCGTTGGTTTGACACCAACTGTTGTCAAACGAACGGGGTCACTTTTTAGTTTGACACCCTCTTTACACGGAGTTCACACATACTACCAAACGTTTGTTTTGATAGTGTATGTGAGCGCCGTGTAAAGAGTGACGGTTCGTCACTTTTTAGTTTGACTTTGACCAACCAACGGAGTACAAACTAAAAAAGTGTCAAACGAAAAAGTGACTAACCACCGGGGGTTGAGTGTATTTACATTTTTATGAATTGTTTGTTAAGTTTTTTGCACAAGTTCAATCTCTTTTTTTAAATTTTATAATTTTAAAGATTTTAAGTATACTTTTTTTCAAATTGACACAAGGGGAAAACCACTCTGCTCATTGCCCTCGAGTAGGCTGTGCCCTAAAGTTGCCCAAACGTGCCCGAAGGTGCCCGATGAGCCCTGAGATCAAGAAAAAAACAGGACGGTACATAGCAACCGTGTTCCAATGTTTGTTTATAAGGGTTTCGTTCCTGTCAGTGTTGAGTATACGGTTTTGCAGAGAGGAAATTAATTTCCCTCTTTTAGTCTACTGGAACGATTCTAGTTTAACAGAGTTTTATAATTTGTTGTTGGTAAGAAGCATTTTATGAACTATTGATAGAATGACAATTAATCAGATACTTTGCCCTTTTAGGAAAAAAAGATTGAAAACAATACCTATGGAAAATTTTCTTATCCCAGTCCAAACTGACGAAACACAACGTCTCAAGGAAGTTGGATATGTCACTAAGGACGGGTCTCACCCAGCTCACCCTTTTGACAAATATCTCGGCGATGACCCGAAGCTAGTTCAAGAGCCTTTCCGCGTGGCCGAAAAGTACGCCCTGTTTAAATATCATCTCATTGATTTTTTACCATTAATAAAAAAAACTCGTTTCCACGAAACATAAAAATAATATTGAAGTTTTGCTTGAAACAAAGGGTTCCAATAATGTAATCTTTTAATTTTCACTATACCGAAATGAAAACTTGGTGCAATCTATTTGATCAGTTTGATGCGCACATAAATAGAAGATCTTCTAATTAAAAATTTTAAGTCGATATGTTAACAAAGGCTTTTAACAATGAAACAATTCACAGCGACAATTGGAATACATTTCAAAATATAGGCAAATTTAAAAATGAAGCTCTCTCAAAGCCGAAATTAAAAATTTTAAATTTAGTTCCAACCGAACTCATTCTCCTAAACGTCACGGTTTGAAAAAATAACTATTTTTTTGCAATTCCGTCGTGAAACTACTTACTTTTCCTGTCATTCTTGAACGACGAAATAGCCTACTTTTCTGTACCAAAAATAACAGAATCGAATAGCAACACTTTTCAAAATAAATGCTGAAAAGTTCTACTTTTCAGCACTGAAATGAGTGCTGAAAAGTTGAACTTTTCAGCACTTGTTTCGAAAAGTAACACTTTTCAACATTTTTTTTATTTAAACGATTTATTGACAAAATACATGAAAATTCGACTTAAAATTTCACTCAATGGGTGTTTTTCGAAATTGCAAAAAATGTTGTATGGAACTAGTTGCAAAACTTGATTTTTTGAGCACTCGTCGTACTTATCCAACTCGGTGAACCTCGTTGGATAAATGTACGACTCGTGCTGAAAAAATCCTCTTTTTGCAACTTGTTGCATAAACTACTATTTTGATTTTAACATGGTTTATGAACTGAATGTTCAAATTCATAATAATTTAAAATTTTTCACTGTTGAAGAATCAATGTTTTCATTATACACGATCTACACAATGCCAACAAAAAAATTCACGACAAGGTTTATTTTTTTAGCTCCATAATCAATTTTATTAAACATTAATTAACAATTGAACTTGCAACCTGAAATAAATTTTTGTGAAAATTTGAAGTGTTCGGGACAGAATCCTGATTACTTTGATATTTTAAATTTACATATCCAATTGTCAAATTGGAGAATTGTCAGAGTGAAAGGTGCCCGAGCTCGTGCCTGAAGGTGCCCGATGGTGCCTCTGACGTGCCCGATGGTGCCCAGGGCTCTTCGATGAGAGTGGTTTTCCCCTTGAATTGACATTACAAGTTATCACAACATATTTTTTTTAAAGTATGGCCAGTTTTTCTTCAAGTGAATAAATTTGTTTTTAAATATTATGGTTGCAAAATAATGATCGCAAACAATCTTTTCAAATGAACATTCAGTAAATAGTCGGCTTTCTCTTAGCGGTAAAAATGTAACTGCCATTTTATTTTGAAGGTAGAATAACAAAAGAAAATAGAAGATTCACGCTTGGTATTTCAAGATAATTCTGTTGATTTTTATTGTTTTTTCTGAGTTTCTTGGTTTTTTTTTTCAAAATTCGATAATTTGATTAAATGGCCCTCGTGGAAATTGGAAATTTAAAGGCTTATTAATTTCTATTTTGAAATGATAAGGATTCTGCTAGAGATAATATCTACTTGTGAAGAGAGATTTTTTTAAGAATTTCAATTTAAGAAATTTATTGAGTTTTATCGAGTTAATCAAATCAGGATTTATTTTTTCTTGTCTTTAACATCTAATTTGAGATTTGCGACCCCATTTTAGGTACATTTTAACAGTTGATTGCCTTTTAAATTACAAAATGCATTTTTCCAAGATTTTGTCAATATTTCATTACAGACATTTTGGCCGCCATCTTGGATTTAAAGAATTTTAATCACTTAATACTTATGCTCAAAAATCCAGAATAAGACAACGAAAAGAATATTCTGTTAGCCGAAATGAAATTTTACCGTGTTCTTCGAATAATCGAGTCTAGACTGTAGCTGATTACAAATAATATAAGCTAAAGTATAAAAAGTAATTTTTGAAATTTTAACATGAGATTTTCAATTCAATTCAATTCGGTTTTATTGGTGAAGAATCAAGTTACAATAAGTACTTTTGCAGTTCATTAAAGAGTTTTGGAGTTCCTTTCAGGTGTGTTGCATCATAATCCATTTTGGAACAATTATTTCTTTAACTAAAGCACTAACAAGTGCAAGAAAAATTTGAAAAAAAACTTACAAAAATTGCAAAGGAAAATTCTTGGCAATTTTTGAGCGTTACAAATCACTAAACCTACTGATGATTTGAACAGAAAAATTAGAGTAATTCAAAAAATTATTAATTGAGCCGATATCTCACAAAAGAGAGACCGTTTGTTTTCTTCCGATATTTTCTTAGCGAAGGCTAAGACGAAAGTTTTTATTTTTTTTTTATATTTTTAGCACTGCTCGATCTACCTAATATGTTTTATGTATTAAACGTGAAATTTTGAAAATAGCAAAATAGAAATTATAGTTGAACACTGAGCACTGTTTTTTTGTTGTTGGAAAATCCGAAAACTTATTCTGATTTTTATATTTTTTTAAACAGTTTTCAAAACTTCATGCGACACTGTCGAGATTTTCACATGAGCAAACACAAAAAAAACACCTTTGATCTGCTCAAAATGTGCCGCTTCCCGTCTTTACTCCATTAATCTCATGTAAAATGCATGTTTGGTTAATCTTAAACGGTTAAGAATTTCAGCTCAGACACCGCACAAGACGTCCATGTGTGTGTGTTGTTGTCCGTCCAGCCCGGCGTATGCAATTTTAATGAATAGAGTCCAGCGAGAAAGCGAGAGAAAGAGAAGGTGAATTATAAAAATCCTTTTATTCCACACAATATTCTCCTGACGGTGTTATAATCGCCATCATCATCACCATCATCGTCATCATCACGCCGTCTCATTATCCTCTTCTTCTTCTTCTTCTTTTGCTTCATCAACCATTCATAAATAATTCACACATTTGCATATAATTGCATCCCAGATCACTTTGAGCGCAAATTACCAGAGGACACACACACACGCAGACACACCTCTTCAAGTGACGTGGCCTACTGTGCTAGTATGCGAACGTGTTTGACAAGGACTTACTTTTGGTCTTTAGAAAAGTAGGCCTTGCTTGGAGACAGACAAAAGAAAACTCTGGTCAAAGAAAAGCCCATGCAGCATAAAACCCGTACCCATACGGCAATACGAGGTGTGAGAATGAATGAGCTTTCGTCTCTTGAAAATTGCTAAGCCTTTCGAAGCAAGAACGAGAGAGGGAGAGAGGTTTGCCCTTCCCCCTTGTCGCGGACTGCTCCGTCGTTGTTGTTGCATGATAGAAGCCATGTTTGAATCATTAATGATGCAGTCAGCACACACGTGTGTGCGGTATGTGGCTTGGCAGCTGTGTGCGTGCGTGTGTGATGCAACTGCATTACCGACACCTTTGGAAAATCCTGATGAAAGCGAATTTACTTGTTTTGCTGTTTGTCAGTTTTTCAAGGGCTACTTGATGTGGTGCATCTTTAAATTGGACTATTTTCAAAACTGCAAACTAAAAGGATAAAACTTTTCCATCACATTTGAGTGCAAACTAGTTGGAAGGTAGTTTAATTGCGTCTTATTGTTTAGCATTAATTGACCAGCCAGGAACAAGTAGAGGTGTTCATTTGTTCATACACAAACTTCTGCGTAAAATTTTTAATTGGATTATTTTTATTAAAAAAAACTTTTTGGTTTTTTGTGAAAGGCACAATTTAATCAAGTCTTTCATAAAATTACTTTGATTAGATTGGCAAAAATATTGAAACTATATTTTTTTTAAATTTTGCTGCGTTTCCAGGCCTAAGACCTAGGACTAATTTTAAGGCCAAGTTGTCACCCTCTGTCGACACAGTGGAGGTGGCAGAGAGCAACACTACGTGGCAGTGCAGTGACGATCCGCCACTAAAACGTGACACGCAACGGCAGTTAGTTGGCGCGTGAACTTTTTTTAGCTGGTGTCACGTGAGAATCGTGAACCCATCGGTTGGTTTCTTTTTTTTCGGGTGGTAACATTATTTGTTATGCTAACTGGGGCGCTGAATGTCCTGCCCCCCTGCAAACCCAGTAATCATCAGCAAATAACATAGACAAAAAAAAACGGAAAGAGTTTCAACACTCGGACGGAGAGCGTCAGGTCTGGGGATCGACAGCACAGCTCATTTTTAATGCATAGGGAAGCAGCCCAGAAACTATCATTAGCAGCTCGTTTTCTGATTATTGGTTGAATGTTTGTTGTTGGTCCTATCGCTGTCGTCGCCCCACCTCCATGACGAAAAGGGTAATTAAATTAATATTTAGGGGCTTTTCCGCGTCAGCTGACGAATGGCGCTGCTGCAGCAGTGCTGCCATCACTCGAGTCACTACAAAATTTACTGAAAATTCTGTGCCAAGCCTTTGAATTTGGTACTTCCCAGCCTAATCCGCTGGTTTCTTGCTTGTTGCACGAGCATTTTGGGCTAAATTGAGTTAAGATTCGATTTCAATCCTGAAATATTCGAAACTCTGCAAGTACAACAACTCGTCCAAAGTAATTTTAGTCGTGGCCGTTTTGTCACACGTGCATGCCCGTTTACTTTTTACTCCGTTTGTTTCTCCGTACTCGAGTTTTTGTTCATACAAGCGATTTTTTGGAACGTCAAAAAACAACAAACGACAAGATAGCACGATCACGTCAAACTGGTAAACGAGTTTTCAGCCTAATCCGCTGGTTTGCCGCAGAACAGCACCTTTTGGCGCCTTTCCCGGCTTAAAGACTTTCTGCAGAAATTAAAACAGGCAGACTTATTCTAGCCTGTATTGCACCCCTTTTTCTATACATTCTTTCCCGTTAGTGTACGTTGTGAAAATGCATCGTGAACACACACACGCGTTAATCATCCTCGTTTGGCACCTATTTCGAGGGTGTGTGGGTTCTGTTGTGTTGTTTGATTACGCCCCCACGTGGTGAGCCACCTTAAGACGAGGGATGCTCCATATTCAACACTCTGATGGTTCGTTTTTCTCGGGAATCAAAACGCTAAAAAAATGTCGATTTTCAGGGATTTTTCCCGGGAATTACCACTCGATACCCTCTCGACACTATGTTAAAAATAGAAAACAATAAAATCAGAACAGGGTGACTACCAGATTCCGAAATTCAAATTACCGGATTTTCTCTCGAGACCAGAAATCATATTCCTGGATATTTCTACATCAAATTACAACGTTTTCAACTTGTTTCTGAGTATCAAAATTCTATTTTAGTTAAAGCATTTGGTACAGGCGTTCAGTTTTTTTTGCATTACTTAGGTTATCATGCGAAATGAAAACTACAACAGGTTTCATGTAAACAAAGCCATTTTGAACAGTTTTCGATCCGAAATTATAATTTCCGAAAAGTTTGAACCACGTCCTTTCAGTGTTCCCAACTCAAAAATAATGAACATTCAACGGAGGATTTTAAAATACCGTAAACCGGGGTGGCATTGATAGGTTTCCAATTTATTTTTGGAATATTTTCCAACTGGTAAGGTTTTTCTGAAGATTATTATTTGTAAAAAATGTACTGGGGTAGGCTACATAACGTCCATGCACTATTTTTGAAAAAAAAGTTTTTTCAATGGCGTTAAAAAAAATAGTTGCGTTGAAAATTGGGTGACTTTGATGTCATAGTTTTTTCATTTTTAAATCAGATTTAAGGTGTTCAAATTTGATTTTTACGTCATATGTACCATTACTTGTTGCTGATACAGATCTTAAGAAAAAAAATGTTTATTTTTAGTTAACTGAATTTATAAGCTATTAACAAAATACATATAAATTTAAGGTAAAATTGTTAAAAAGTCAGAATTTCGCCCGAAATTCGTAAAACTAAATATATTTAAAAAAAAATCGATTCATATTACATTTTAAACGAAGCACGAATGGAAAGTTTTCAAATTTTATATGAAATTTGTTCTGCTGAAAATGCCTTTAAATTAAAATATTTTTTTGAATCATGTTTCAAAAACACATAATATTAATAATTGACAACTTATTTTACCTTCTCCAAGTGAAAAATTGGCCAAAGAATCCTAAAATGCATTCCATTTTCTGATTCGAAATCATGTTCATTGAGAAAATCATGACACTTTCAGAATATTTAAATAATTCTATTTATAAACATTTTCTTAATTATAGTTAACTCACTTTTTAAACTTTTCAAAATTTTATGAAAGCTTCTTCTAAGAGTACTTTTAACTCTTCTCTAGCACGGTCAGAATGATTCCATAGCATTCCGTACGTATTTAATTTGTACTCTTCATTTTGCGGAAAATCCCAAACCTATCAATGTCATGGCGATTGTTTTTTTGTGTTCGTGATCGAATTTAAAAAAAGCTGAATTCAAAAAGCCAAATCAATGTACAAATCAATTAAGCCTTTTTCTCTAGTTTATTAACTAACGATTGCTTTCATAAACAATTTTTGAGGATTATTTAAGCTGCGTGAAATCATTTTATCTCAAATATTTGGGTTTTGTTTAATTTTGTGTTTAGGTCCTTCAACATTTTCTCGAATAATGAGGGGCAAAAACGAAATATTTTCAAAAATAGAAATTTTCTATAAAGAATTTGTTCAATTGATTGTGAACTATATTAAATACATTGAACAACAGTTTTTTTTTCTTTTTTTTTATTCAATTTAATTTTGTAGTACTTTTGATTTCAATATTTTGAAAATTATGGTTGGAATTTTCAGTTAAACTTTTTTTATTATTATTTTTCATAGTTGCTATTTGTATTAAAATTATAAAAAAATATTAAAAGGAGGTTGACAAAAAACAGCTCAGAAGCGGAAGGGAAGTGTTTTGATTTTTATAAATCAACTATTTTTGGTTCGTCAGTACAATTCCCGACCTTTTCCAGATATTCTTGATTTTTTCCCGGGGTGTCCTGAATTAGAAGGATTTCTATGTTCTGGAACAAAAAAAAATTATTTGAGTAGTCACCCTAAACAACAAAACCAAAAATTTCCAGAAATCAGCTGGTCTCGAGGTCGAGTTCACGCGCCCGGTGATGACCATAAATCGGTTGATCCTTCAACCGCGTTAATTTGTTGAGTTTAGAAGTTGTACGCACCGGGCACGCACGCACATTCTTTTCACTCGTTTTTATTTTAGTACCAACAACATTCTCCACATACTTTCTCCTTCGTTCGTCTAATTAATAATTAAAGAAAAGGTGAAACCATAAAACGACAATATCATAAATAAAAAAAAACGCACTTTTCGCCCCTTTCCTTTTTGCTGTGGCTCTGCTCACAAAACCACGAAACACCAAACTAGGGTGATCAGGGGTTGACACCCTGGTGATTTTGGTGTGTCACTCGAACGAAGGTGTCGCGCTCGCACAAAGTCACAAGGATTTGAATTTATTGCCGCTAATTTTTACGATCTCGCGTTTCTGGTGGCCATTTGTGCGTGAGGGGGCCCTCGTAAAGTGACCGACATCAGGCGGATAGTGTTTGCGTAATGGGAAGTACGGGTTGGAGGGGCGCGAGATGGCGGTGAGTGGATAAAAAATAGTGTGGTAAATCCGGAGCACCAATTGGCGGTGGGTTCGTGTTGCTTTTTATTAGAATTTATGGGCCAGACGGTATTTTAAGGGCTTTTGGAGAAAAAGGATCTGAATCTACCTAGCAGGACAAAGTAAAGGATTTTTTAAAAGCAGTAAATAAATCAGCGAACTTATTGGAATTATGTGTGAATTTCAATTATTTCGAATCATATTTTTTTTTTGCATTTCAACGCGTTAGAAAAATTGTCTAACCAGAGTACAGTATCAACCCAATGGATTGGTAACCTGAGGTGCACGAATGTCTGCAAAAGAAACCCAAGAACAACGAGAACATATAGTTGTCAATTTCTTTTGATGTCTTAGTTTTTCACAAAACTGAGCATTTTTGTGTGAAAGACAATTTCACACGAAAAATTCAAAACTCTTCCCCAAAAAGGACAACAATTCCTCGCGCCACTAGGGGTGTCAATGGAGCACTCCACCGAGCTGTTAATGGGCCAATCTAATCCAACTGCCGTCGAGCAGGTGACCATGCTGGTGTGAGAAAAATATTTATTATTTGGCACCCAGGCCGCGTGCGGTTCGCTCAGGAATCTAATCGTCATCAACTAGTGGTGCTCCGACCCGAATGTGCCCATCGCGTGCCAAGTGGTCACCAAAAGCGTTGTTCACGACTCACTGGGGGTCGGAGGGGAGGAAGCTTAATTAGATGACCGAGGTGCGATAATAATTTCACGCGGAAACAAAATGGCTACCGCGGTACCGGTAAACTGGTGGCAATCGCTCAACGCCACGTGAACCCCCTTCGGGCGGTGCGTAGCCGTTTGCCGGAACCTGTAATGAAATAATTTACGACCCCGAAACAGATCAATCAAACCAAATCTTAGTAGGCCCTGCCTGTGCGAGCATCGGCCGACAAAGCGAAATCACTCAAGCGCAGCAATCTCTGACAGCCGCCGCCGGCCGGACACTCTCGGCAGCGGCGGCCTACTTAGCATTCATTGGGGGCACCTAAATGTGACCATCTCTCCGTACGAGCTGCTTAATCGTGGCCAAATAAAAACAACACCATAGTTCAAGGGCGCTGGCTTGACACTCGTAATTTGACAGATGATTCAGTTCTAACAATCATCATCAAGATATACGTTGGCTGACTTTGAAAAATCTCCAAACTAAAAGTTGTCAACCCATCGAACTCCCACTGTACCCAGAAACCATCTCCGCACAAGTGTCCGCGGCCCGTCCGCCAAACTGTTCTGCGGACGGAACAAATCTACCCGCGCCAACATGACCTGCTCGGAATATTTATTCACCGCCTTTAAACGCCGCCGAAAATTAACTCGTCCGACGTCCGACAACCGGCCAACGGTCACCGAGTCGGCAAGCTGGGCCTCTGTTCTTCCAGCTCGATGGCGCGGCCAACACAGATTCGAATTTGCTCCGATGTCACTTGCGGGCGCGACGAACTGTTAACTGTTAACCCGGGGCCAACGGCTGCGAGAGAGGTTCAGTGATCACCGGGACTGGGTTCGCTTTTTTTGTTTTCTTTTTTTTCGGGAGATTTACATTCGCACCTGTCTTCGGATGGCGTGACCAGCCGTACGATCGAAGCAGGCCGGGGCGGAAGAGGCTGGCAAAGCGGGACTTACTTTGTTGTGGACGGTAAGGTACCAACGAGGGCGATCGAAGGTGGCGTTGGATGTGAACATGACACTGAAATTTGGAATCCGAGACCCCTTGTAAGATCGATTTTAATTATACGGAAGGAATTCGCTAATTCGAATGCGAATCCAAGTGACAATATTACTCTGGGAATTGTGACAGATTGTGTGTATTTTTTGTAGTTTTACATCAGAAACTGGTACAATTTTCATCAATATCTGTCGAATTCACATTTCTGAACATTTTTTTAAGTAATATTCTACCAATAAAGTTTTAAACTTTTTTAATTTTTAAACTTTTTTTCTGTGTAGTTTGATAACTGTTTTATGAAGCACGGTGTAACAAGTGACGTTTGTGTCTGTATAGAAATTGGGATTTTAGTGTAAAGAACAATCCAAGTGATGATGTTCGAACTAGCGAGTTGTTACGGTTTAAATTTAAAGGGTGGCAACACAATTCTGGAAAATGTAAAAAGGAAAAATGGGAATAATAATATCAGAAAAAAATTAAAGTATTCATATTTTATAGAGAAGAATAATTTTTTGGTCAGTTAAGAATGTTAAGAATGATTTTTAAGTCAGTTTTGAGAATTGATTGTCTCAAAAAGTTAAGATTTTACTCTATTTAGGTAGTGAAATCAACCGTATTTAAAGAATTGGAGAAATATTTAAAAAAAAACTTCTTATTGCTATTTTTAGTTATTGTGATCATTGTTTACGACTTAAAATAAAATGCAATACTGAGTTTAGCAACTTCGTGAAAAAATATGTTAAATCTTAGTATTATAAATATTTTTTTTTTGTTTTTCTCTCAGTCAAAATACTTTTTTTTTAAACTTTCAAAAGTTTTTGTTTAATACAACTGCGTCTTATTTAAGCAAAGATTAGTTTGCAAGAAACTTATTAAATAGTATTAAAATAACTGTATTCAAGACAAATATTTTGGTTGCTATATTCCAAACATTTATCAAGTTCTTTTAAATAAAAATTATACTATAGTTTATGAAATGTAAGATTCATTCGGGTATGTGCAAGGCTAAAACAATCTTTGTATGAACAATTTTTGACTAGTTTAAACTTGTTGAATGATTTGATGTCTAAAAAATGTCAATAACTTTATAACATCTAATAGAACAAAATGTTTTTTTAGTAAACAATTTCTATAAAATGTGGTTCGACATTTTAACTCTTTGGGCACCCGAAATTGAGTTAATTTTTTTTTGCAAGATTATTTATAAATATTATTAATATTTATAAAAATATAACTAAATAATAATTAATTTAAATCTAGTTTCAAACACTTTTTTGAAATTAGTTCTGACCTTATTCTAACAAGGCATTGTTGCTCGATTGGTACCCTGATTTGACAGTTCGAGCAATGAGAGTAACATATATGCTCTATAGTTGAAGTTTTATTTAAATTTTTTCTCTAATTTATGTTTCAAAAGTTGTATTACGAAAAAATTAAAAAAAATACAAAAGATATTTTATTTGGGACGAGCTAACAAAGAATATGAGTTTCCGTCAACAAAGCAGAAACTCTAGAACTAAGAATCAAAATTAAACAAAACATTTTGCCATGTTGGTGATGCAAAAAACCAAAACTTTAAATCTTTCCAAACAAAGCTCAACTCATTTCGACAAGATAAAGCCTAATGATTTCCTAATAACATTAGCCTGGCACAACGTTAAGTTCAACACTCGACGTCCTCCGCTGCAGTCCGTGTGACCTTCAGCCTTTTTCTAGGGACAACTACACTACTGCTCCTGCTACCTTAAGCCGGTCCCCGTAATGCCATTCTGCATCAACTTCATCCTCTTAGCCGGAACCGTTCAGCCCCGCGTAAGCCCATTAGGCTATGCAAATACAAAACCACATCGACACCACCACCGCTTTTGCTTCTTTTTTCTTTTCACCTCCTGGAAACGATTTATTGAAAAGCCTTTCGCTTACAACTTGAGTGAGTGTTATTTTGAACTTCTGTTCCGTTTTATAAAATTGAGTCCTCAATCCTATTTATCTCTCTGTGTCGCTTTTGTGCGGAGACTTATTGCTTTACAGACGCTCCATTAAAAGCTCGGGCTCCCGAGCAAGTGTATTTGCAGATCGTATCCGGACGCACATTGAGTTGGCGTGAAATGCCTGCCCGGTGTACACCCAAACCTGAGCCGGCTGACATAAATCATCGTATCATTGCGTGAGAGTCGCTTTTGACAGCTAACGCGACCTCAACGAGCGGAGAAAGAGAAGTAAAGAGAGAACTCCGCCTCTCTCTGGCGATCAAACGATCGCAGCGCAGAGGTAACTAGATTGCGTGGCAATCAAAGAGTTTTGGATCGATTCTTGATCAAATTCGATGTTTATTGTCAGAAAAATCAGCAACTCTCATTTGAGTGCACAAACAGTGCTATTCTGACGCCCCCTCCTCCCGTTTGGCGCGCGAACCACGTGTTATTTGCTGTCAAATGGCATCATCACGCCGTCGACACCATTCTTGGACGACGGAGGGCGGTTGAGGCGTGGAGCCGTCTTTTAGCTGCTACTTGAGAAGTTGTTTGCGCGTTGCCAACAAATCTCTCTCTCGCTGAACCTGCATCACACCGGAGTTGTCCTGCGCGCGATTACCGACACCCATCCGAGTAGGCCTGGACTGGGACGATGGTTTATTTGATCACTCATCGGAGTTGCCCCCTGAGCAGAAGCCTCGCTCTTTTGTGTTGGGAAGTTGAGTGAATAAAACGAAAGGAGATTCAAATATTTGAGATAGCGCCTCCGGCGGCGGAAAATCTTTTATGCTTTTAGTGCACGACCCGAAAGTTTGCCTTCTTATGGGAAATTAAACATGTTTTTGTTTGCGACCGGGTTCTAGGACCGCTGGCGCGGGCGTTCTGGACGACATTCTTCACATGTTTTCGGCAAAACTTCAGAAGGGACAATGACGCTGGAGAAATTCGATCCACTTGGACCCAATTTCGGCCACGCTCCAGTTCTTGCATCACCACTTGAGACACTGCTGTCCCCTAAATAGCTCTCTGAAAAAGGGTCGCAAAGGTGAGCATCAAAGCATAAAATTAATCAAAAGCTGGTACTCAATGAACATCGACAGCCCGGCGCGCGGTCTTCTGGAAGACGTTGGCTTCTCCACCGCACACACTTGTGCTGAGAATAGTTCCGAAAGTCCTTTCATGTGGTGCGTGTGTCGACCCCCTCGACGGTTCTACATTTTTATCGAACCAATTTGGGATGCTGGAAAATTATGTTCAAATTATGTCCCCCGCCCCTACACACACTTTGGAGGACAGAACTCGCTGGAGCACATCGTCCTGACGACACCTCCCCCGTTGAGAAAGCTCAGTCCCGGTGGGAACGATGGGTTCATTTCCGAGACGGAAATAGGTTAACCCGGTCGCCCCCCTTCTACGGAGACGGACACGACATGAAAAGGTTTTCCCGAGCTCCATGTGGGAAGCCAATCTAACCAGCACATGGACCACTGGTTGACATCAAAGCAGGCGGTGCGGCACTGCTGCTGCTAGTTTGAGTTGTTCAGCCGTGCGTTCTTGTCGTCGTAGTCGGCTATGATCCAAGCCCCGGAAGACAAACTCTCCAAGGAGGCATGGCCTGCTGCGTAATGATACTGGGAGTGGATATTTGCTTGGAATGGGGGAAAAAAGTGATGGGAATACAATGAAATCCCAATTGTTGACAATTTATGTTGTCAAACTTTGTTTTGAACTGAAATTTGGGGAAAAAAACATAAGAAATCCGCTCTGGAAATTCAAAATGCCACAACTTTATGTCAGGGTTGCCAGATATGTATGACATACGACAATCTATTCAAATATCTGTTCAACGATGAACAATAACATGAATTATTTGCATAGAAATTTACATAATTTCGTAATAACACCATAATCTCCATTATCTAATGGCAAGGTGACAGATCTTAAGTATTCATAACTCATAAGAAAACTTATTTAATTGTCGATTCAACAGTATACATTGAAATGAATACGTCGAGAATTTCTAAAAAAATATTATATGATCCGAAATAATAAAAGTTTTGTTAGTTTCGCTTAAGTGGAGATATCCCATGGCAGTGTTGCCAAATTTTTAAAAATCTTCAAAAACTCCTGAAAAGTATTTTGAATGCATATTTTATGTCGTTTAAAATGATTTTTCCGTAAGAAACTTTAATCAAATTTAGTGTAATTTTCTTGAAGTACTCATTACCATATTCAGGGTTGCTAGTTTTTCAATATATTTTCGACGGGCTAGTCGTCGAACAACTTCGACTAGCCTACAACTCAATTCGTTTAAAAACCCATAACCTACGTTAACCTTAATATTTCATCCCATCAATTGTAAAGGATCGTAACAAATCCTGATGAAGATCGCTCTGTTGGGTTTGTTCTTTTTTGTGGTTTTCCAGATCTAAATAGAATCTCGCTCAAAACTCACTGTACCGTTTACCGACAGTAGCAATTCCAAACAAGGCTTAGGCGAACATCCCAAACCGTTCCATTCACTCCCGAGTCATTTTCATCAGTTCAAAACGTAGAAAGATAAATCACCGTGTACTTTCGAGTACCTCCCGAACAAAAGGATCAATGTCCAAATAATATTCCTAATTTTCTGAAATGCCTCATTGTGCTCGCCCGAAAAACCGGCTTCTGGCCTACCTTCTTGAACCCCGCTCTCCCTCCGTCCCTTCTCTCCTCTCCATGCCTACTTCGATGCCGCGGATCCTTTTCATGTCGGGCAAAATTTGTTCAAACCCCCGAAACCTAGAACCTGAATCAAAAAAAGAGATAAAAAGGAGATATCCCTTCTCGGTTGCCCACCGCAACGGCCTACTGCGACCCTGCTCAAGGTGTGCGCGCCTTCTCAAGAAGCTCTTCTCTATTCAACCCCGAGAAAATTGTGTCGTTCAAGGCCCAAGAAAAGATCATTATCCGGACGATTTTCGGGCACTGAAAAACGTTTAAGGCGATACCCACAAAATGTCACTCGTCGTCGTCCTGCTGTCCTTGTCCGGAGTGCGCGTCTTCCAGGTTCATTGTCAGCGGTGAAGCGTTAAGCCCGGGATGCGGGCGCTGCCAATCTGCCCCGTTTACAAGCAGTTAATGGGTTGTAGTAGGGAGTAATTTGGGACTCCCGGGCCCGGGTGATTATCTTGATTTGGGTTGGTGGCGCTTTTCCTTCTCTCTGTGTGACGTTTTGTTCAATCAATTTAGTTCTCCTTTTTGGGTTTTGGTTCTCGTTGTACAACTGTTACGATGAGAATGTGAAACAAAGCAGGCGACTGGTGAAGGTGCACTGCGTTTGACAGATCGCGTAGACCTTAGTAGTAAAATGCTTTGAACGCATCAAGTAAACAATGGAAGAGGTAAGACATGTTAGAACTGTCAAAAACAGGGTCAGTTTTATAACATTTCGTAATGTAAACAAGCATCCCAAGTAACATTTTTTTTCAGGAGTTCTACAAGAGCTCTTCAAGATAGCTACAGCATAGCAGTTTGGACCGCGGTAGGATAAAATTCTCTTCAAAACTTCTTCAGGAGTTTGGAAGAGTATCTGAAGATAGTTTTATCCTACCGCGGTCCAAACTGCTATGCTGTAGCTATCTTTAAGAGCTCTTGTAGAACTCCTGAAAAAAAAAATGTTACTTGGGATTACACTCTTTGTCGGCACATTGCACAACAAAAGGCATTCAGTCCAAGTTCTCCGTGGTGGCATAAATCAATTCCTCCGACAGTTCCGCGGTAGTCGGGTTCACGCTCTAAGAGGCCATTTCCGCTGATAACCTTATCGGGTGGGCCGAATTTCATGCGAAATTTGTAAATTTCTCGCATCACACGCAATATTTCATCCGAGAGATGTCAAAATACTCCGGCTGTACGCAATCTCCCCAATCCTCCACCAAACAAAAACGGTAGCCGCTACCGGTCAAACCAATTTCTGCCCCTGATTTGAATACGCGGACAAACATTGGGCCGAGTCGTCTTATCGCCTCTGTCCATTATGTTGGACGCTTGTTTTAATTACGCGACCGCGGCAAATTTTCCTTTGGTGATCCACGCCGACTTCGATGACCGCCTAATGGACCACCGAAGATTTGTCCCCGCGCGCTCAACAGAAGAGAAAAAAAACTGAATTTGTTTACTGTAAACACAATTAAGGCGCGCACAATCCAACCAGGGCCCGGCAGTAGCTTTTGTCACCACATTAAATCAAATAGATTTGTTTGTACGCGAAGATTTATCAATTTTATTCCCCGCCGCTGTCGCGGCCACCGCCACCTAGCGGTGAAGTCATCTCTGACAGCTACGCCGCGAAGAGATCATCGGCCTGGGCCCGGGGCGGTGACAAGTAGCGTTTCTTTATTTCACACCAAAAGGCGGCCTGCAGCAGGGTTGCCAACCGGTAAGGCCGGATTAACATTGTGTGAGCACTTTCAAAGTGTCATCATTGTCAACAATTATGGAGCGAGCTGCTGCCCGCTCAAGAGAGGCGGGATCAAAGGAGCCGGCGATGGTGCCGCTATCTCATGGCCTGCTTTCGACGCAGCCGATTGACAACTGTGTTGCCGGGAGGAACGTCCAAAGTAGTCGTCGACGCGACGTTAATGTGAGACCTCTTTGCCTATTATTTAATGATGACAAATATTATTATTGGCTGTATTTAATCTGGTGTTCTTTCACCGTCTGGGTTTCTTCGGGCCATCGATGCAGACGCGCTCAGTCAATTGCTCACTTAATCGGCTCCACCGCGATCAACGCCGACTTGTGTGAACAAGTTTGCCTACTTTGATGAGCTGATTATGGGTGCGGAAAATTTAATGGCTGTTTGCCAGGCCGAGCCGATCGATCGACAGTAGTCGTCGTTTGTCCGCGCAGAAGCTTCCCTTTTACGACATAACAAAAAAAAAAGAAAAAGCCTTTGAACTGGTACTTACAAATCCGTGCTTATCACTAATGTTGTTGGTCAGCTTCAGCTTGTGAAACGACACCACCTTCTGCATCCACTGCTCGCCCGTCGACGGCGAATCGGGATGGATGTACATCCGCTTCGGCATCTCCGGGTCCGCCTTGCCCGCCACCATCCACCGGCTGGAATGAGGAGGAGAGAAGATTTGGGATTTTAGTACAGTTCAGACACGTTTATCAGAGTGCTCGACTTTCCGAGGCTCTCCATAGAACTTTTGGAAAATCTAAAGATGAAAAAAATATTCGATTTTGTATAATTTTTAAAGTCAAATTCAAGTTCAGCGACCCTAAATTAGTTTTATTCTGGAGGTTGGTTGTCTGTTTTATGACCAAATAAATACTACGAATACAGAGCGGATTCGTTAATTAGAATTTCGCTACTTCGAATGTCCGCTATGCCGAATGCTCGCTAATTCGAACGCTTCGACCGTCAAAACCAGTTGTCAAACAATTGTTCGACAATTTCCGAACACGTGGTTTCATATTTTTGACAGCTGTCAGTCATTCCAATTGGCGAATTTGGATTGGCTCATTCGATTGCATTTCCAAGCCAAATGTATGCTGAATAAAATAATTTATGCTATTAAATTTTTATCGTTTAAAGTATTCAACAGTTCATCTATTTCCACAACATTAGCTGAATTTCTAGAGTAAAATTAGTTTTTTACTTTCGGGTATTCCTAAATATAAAAATTCCCGGGATTCGGGAACTCCCGGTTTTAAAAATCCCGGGAATTCTCGGGATGGGCGCACTAGCTTCACAGCTAAAAAAGTAGTAATCCAGCTGCGTGTAAAAGGCCTGGGTGTAAATAAAATATTGCATTATTTTATGCAATTTTATGTGATTTTACACCCTGAAATATGTAGCCCATCAGTATGGGAAACCTACTTGACCGCCCAAGTAGCATTTGGCAACATGATAAATTTGACTAAGTCCAGTTTTTGTTTTGTTTTGCTGTAGAAACATAAAAATGACATTTTAGCAACAATACGTTGCAATGTTGCAAACGTTTCGAATTGAAAACAACTTTGCAACAATCCATTTTGTTTTGTAATCGAAACATATTGAAAACTTATTGGTTCCATTGTTGCAACATGTGACTTAGCCCGATTTGTGTGCTAAGAATAATATTGAAATCAAAAATCCTTAGATACAGTTCAGCCCAACCATTTGCCCTTTCATCAATTCATCCGTGGCTCAGTGTTAGAGGCAAGGTGTGAAGATCTGAAGGTACCAGTCTAGAATCCCGACAGGGGTACTTTAGTTTTTTTGTTCTAATGCATTTTTTTGTTTCGCGCAAATTATGACAACACAACAAACTACTTTACCGACATATTTAGACAAACAAATTGTTTCTGAAACTTCGTCGTAACAAAGTTGAAACAAACGGCTAAATGTTGCCAACACAAAATTTTCGTGCGCTTTTTAGGGCACCACGAGTGTTCTAACTATGTTGTGATAGCACATTTTGGGAGTTACGAAATAGTTGCATTTAAGGATCCGCAACAAAAAATGTTACTTGGGCGAAATGTCAAGCTCATATATGCTTTTAGCCTTACAACTTTTCATCGGTCGAATGGCCGAGTGGGCTAAGGCGCAAGTCCTTACTGTTGGTGCTGGGTTTGAATCCCGTCGGTTACAACTTTTTTTTTGTGTTTGCAAAAAATGTACATACAGTGTGTAATATTAAGTGTTTATTTTGACGAAGGTGATGTGCATGCTTTTGCATGCGATTTTACCATCGGATTTTTTGCTGTGTTTGTATGTAAACTTGTCTTGTTTTGGGTAAAATTGTCAAATATAGCTTAAGGTTGAATTTTGGAAGGCTGAAAATTTGACTTGGTGATTTAACCTAAAAAATGTTTAAAATGTGAAATTCAATAGAAGCTGATGGAAATTTCACCAGTTCCTGATTTAAAATACAACTTTTTTTTTACAAAACAATCTGTCCATTTCCAGATCTTTCCAGATATTATTATCATTATTTATGTGAATGTAACAAGCAATTAACCACTCAAATTTAACTAAAATTAGATTACAAAACGAGTTTGATTTAAAAAGTTAGGAAATAAAAAACAAAAAAAATGGTTGTTATTCTGATACCTGCACAGCAAAAAACACGATGGTAAAATCGCATGCAAAAGCATGCACATCACCTTCGTCATAATAAACACTTAATATTACACACGGCATGTACATTTTTTGCAAACAAAAAAAAAGTTGCAACCGATGGGATTCAAACCCAGCACCAACAGTAAGGACTGGCGCCTAAGCCCACTCGGCCATCAGACCGATGAAAAGCTGTAAGGATAAACGCATATATGAGCTTGTCATTTCGGTCAAGTAGGTTTCCCATACTGATGGGCTACATATTTCAGGGTGTAAAATCACATAAAATTGCAAAAAATAATGCAATATTTATTTTACACCCAGGCCTTTTACACGCAGCTGGATTACTATTTTTTTAGCTGTGTGAACCATCGGATAATTGAGTCTGGAGAATGAACTAAGTCATAATCTTTTAAAAATATGATGATTTCATGGATGGAAGATTTAAAAAAAAGCATATTGAAGAGAATGATCTTCTAGAAGTTTTATCAAAATATTACATACACAGAAAAAAAATCATGGTAATATTACATCTGGGATGGGGTACATCTTTTATGTCAGAAAAAAGGTGTAATTTTACCTCTGGAAATGTGTAATTTTACCACTTTTCTGGTGTAATGTCACTTTTTCAGTCTAAATTGAGATAAAATTACATCATAAAAGAGGTAATATTCAACCTTTCAAAATTACAGCTCCAAATTATTATTATTTTTTTGTGTATTCTTATTAAAGTTTTAAAAAGTGCCATGCGTGAAAAAAATGTCTAACTTGCAGCACGTTTTTCAGGAAATTGAGGAGATTGGATGAAACAAATTGGCTAGAATTTTACGAGAAGACTCTGAAGAAATAATCCATGTACAAGACGATGTCAAATTTAGTCTCAACTACAAAAAAAAATGTTTTTCACTACGGACCACCTAGAAGTTACAATCTATGCAAAATACCAACAACACAAGCCAAATCACTCTTTTTTTTTTATTACGGTTCAACAGGCCACCCAGAGTGTTCGATTTCGAACCGCACTTTGAGTGATAACAATTAACACGCTGCTGCTGCCGGCAGAACCAGAACCCCGAGCCCAGATAATCTAGGCAAAATATATACAAACGAGCACCCTTCCCCATCCAGCGGCAGCGCCACTCATAACTACTCACCTGTTGTGAAACTTGTACCGGTAGTCGTCCGCTGCCACGATATCCAGTAACAGAATGTACTTGGCTTTTGCATCTAGTCCCGACACGCGAAATTTCATTTGCGGAAACATTTGTCTGAAAGTAGAGAGAGAGAGAGGGGAGAGGGAAACGATACCAAATTAATGACTTTGTTGCATGTAGTTTATGGATTTTTGCGTGAAAATCACGTGGAAGTTTTAAGAGTACAAAGTGACGTATGCGCAATTTTGCTGTCGGCACTTTGAACACGCTTTGTTTACAACCGCGAGTGTTACTTGGCGGGGTCATAAATTTAGCAACGCGGAGCGGTGACAGCTCGCGGAATGCGCTCTCGATTTTGGCAAAAGGTCACGTGGGGATAACCTGGGCCGTTTACAAAACTCCGAGCGAAAGATTGTACGGCGAGTCTTAGTAGGCTTATCGGCGCGGGACCTACCGAGTGGATTGAGCTGTTTTGGGACTGATATGAAAGTAGGAGTAGTAGCAAAAAAGGAAGGAAGGTCTCGGAGATGGGGTTTTAAAAGCATGATTATCTCTTGGTACGATTAAAAATAATTTACGATGCTTTTTTCACGCTTGACAATGATGTGCTTTGCGGTGATGATGACTGAGACGTGGTATCATCACCGTTGGCAGACTAGAGATGGTTGGTTTTTTAGGGTGCCTACTACAGGCTGTTTTACAAATAATAAGATTCAAATTGTCAAAATTAAATTTAGTTTTAATAATTAGTTGTTCAAGATTGAATAGATTAGGTTAAAAGTACACCCTTAGCTGAATGCTGTTGAAAGCGCAATACCAAACATAACATGATCATGTCTGTAGATTTTTTTTTTTTGAAAAGGTCCAATAAACCAAATTTTCAGTTTTTTTTTAAATAAAAAAAAAACTCCAGATGTGTTAAATCTCTTCAGGAAGTGCATCATCATACGAATATCATCATAGTTTTCTTTTAGCACTGCAGAAAACTGTGGGAAACAGACCTTTCTGATGCTTTCTGACATTTTGATACTTTTTCCCAAACTACCCTCATCAGATTACTTCATTAAAAAGTCATTACTGGTAGTAAGCAAGTAAATGCCATACTTAAAGTTCGAGGATTGTTATTTGAAATTTGTTCGATCCAAATATAAGTTAGGGTGCCTACAGAGTGGACGCTACAAGCGATGCTACAAGCGACGCGACTAATTTGACAGGCGAAGCGACTACGCGCGACAACGCGCGACTAGATTTTCGTCCCAGAGTGAAAGCGACTAAAAGCGACTCCAAACAATGCGAATGTATTGAGTAAACAAACAACCCCAGTTCAGTTTCAATAAACTTCAGGATGGATTCTGACGAAGAGTTCTTTGCGTCGGATGCGGTGAAGAAAATGTTAATCGAGCCAGGAAAACGATTCGGGATTCACCCAATAAACAGGGAACGCGAGCAGCATGGGGAATTCCACCACCTCTACCCCCAGCTGCAAGCAGATCCGGCAAAATTTCGGCAGTATTTGAGAATGTCGGAAAATACTTTCAATTACATATTGAAACAAGTGGAACCGCTCCTGATGAAGGATTGGAGTAATTTTATAAAATCACCAATAACCCCCAGAGAACGCCTTTTTATAACATTACGGTAAGTACATTTTTTATATCTTATTTGTGGATCAACATTAGAAAAGTGCCCATCAGCAATTTGATACTCAGAACTATTTTATGTAGTAAATTCCAAGATAACAGATACCATTTAAGGGGTAACATAACTTGCAGGGTGCCCGCTCAAGTCGGGAAATCGAAAAAGTCGGGAATTCGCCAAAATCCGCAAAAAAATCGGAAATTTGAATCTCAAGAATCAATTTATCAAACAAACAAACCAAATAAATTTTGTTTCAGTGTAGTTCATATCCATACCTACAACTTTGCCGAAGACACCAAATCGATCAAAAAATTCCTTCAAAAGATACAGATTTTTGAATTTTCATACATCATTTTTGTATGGACAGCTGCCAAATTTGTATGGAAAATAATGTGGACAAACTAATGATGCAAAATGGATTCTTTGGGCATACCGAAGGCACCAAAAAAGTTTCAGTTGGATAAAAAAATACAAAAATTAAAATTCTGAAAAAATTCCGGATTCTGGAGTATTTTTGGCCAGTTCCGGGTAACCTGGAATCGGTTCCCTGGTACCCGATGAACGGCCAACTTGAGTTTTTTGGTAAAACCCATCATGTTGCACATCAAACTTCATGAAATTCAATGATATGTCAATCTACGGTCATTCCGTTGTTCGATGTCCATCTTGGCCAATCTGGAACCAGTTACCGGTGGCCTCTTGGGGACACTTCCGGGATATGAGAGAAACCCTATAATCCGACACATCAAACTTTATGAAATTGAAAGTTATGTCAATCTACAGTCATGCCGTTGTTCGCTGACCCTTCTGGTCCGTCCAGACTCCTTGAGACACGACATTCCGGACGCAGCACCTCCCAACCACCCACTGACCTCATGTCTGCTTCCGTCGTGTTCTGTTCCGGATTCCGCTAACCGGTTCCTGCACAATTCAATCACACTCATACTTCCGCGCCAAAAAGTTCATTCTCAGCTGTCCTCAGCGTAAACATAAACACGCGCCTTTTTTCATTCACTGTCAAAACCAAGTACACGCTTCAGTAAGGAATAGTACGTTCCTGGTTATTATTACCCGGTTTATATATTTATATTGTTTACAGTATTCTGAATGGCAAAACCCTGCAGTCCGTCAATTAAACTATTTTGGATTAAAAAGACAATAACTTCTTGGTTGCACTTCCTGTGCACCCTTAAAGTAACTATTTCGGTGAATTTCTGAAGAGATGTGTGTGTTTATTTTATTTTATTTCAGTTCAATGTTTAATTTACATTTTATTTTGCCTTATTTGATTAGATTGGCTTGTTTTTTTATGATTATTGCATTTCACTGTTACATTTAAATCTGATTCGGCTTCAATCTCGCAATCTTACATATTCACGTCATCATTATGGCCCGCAGGGTACGCATGTTCAAGCACAACATTCTGCAACTCGATTCGGCAGCGCAACTTCTGGAGGGGAGTCAGTTTCCGCAAGTGCGGGAGGAGGCTTTCGAGGAACGCTTCATCTTCGTCCCGTTCCTTGTGGGCCATTTTCTTCTCCATCAGCTGAAGTTTCTTGTTCTCGATATCTAACAGTCGTTCAGCGTGGTTGTTTTTTGTCATTTTCTTCTTTTTCTCCAGAGGTGGCGCACATTCGTCTGCGGGTGGATGAGACACCTCAAACGTACTAACCGTACTATCATCAAGGAACTCTTCATGCGTGCTTTCCTCGCCATCGCTTGGTGTTTCCGGTTCCTGGTTAATTGGTTGAAGGTTGCCCGTCATTTTTCTTGGTCGCAATTGGTCACGTACAAACGTCATGCTGCTGAAATGTGCCCATGTTGTGTAGTTTTCCTCAGGCTCGATGGCGGCATCTCCAGATCGTGAAACCGGTATTTTCTGCAACTCTCGCCGGTAGGTGTCCCGCAAAGCCTTCCACTTTTTTCGGAGAAGTGCGACTGAAGCTTTAAAAAAGATATAAAAAAAATGTTTTTGTTAGATGCAAACAAATAAATTATATCTATATAATTAAAACTAACTCATAATTTCGATCAGGGTTGTTACGGACGGCGCGGATCGCGCGGATGGCGCGGATTTACTGGCTAAATTTGCAAAGGCGTGGATTTCGCGGATATACAATAATTGAGAGAGATAGAATTACTTTTAAGTTATAAAGATAAATAATATCAAGAATTACGACATATGTTTTAACTGCAAAACCTTCGATTTCTAGAAGTTGATACTGAAACAAAATTGATTTTTTCTTCCGAAAATGTTTGTTTGTAATGTCTTAATAAGAAACGTTGACATAATCTTAATGAAAAGATTATTTTTGTTAATGATTTCTTAAATTTATTCTTACATTCAACTCATTGTTAACATCTGCTACCGGCTTTGAATATTCAATTTCTTTTGAGTTTTGAGTGATGTTTTATTAACCTTATTTTTTTAAGTAGGGGAAATATACCCATTTTAATCACTCTAAGCCGTTCGACCAATTATCATCACTTTTGCCGTTTTCCGCTATTAAATCAACTTTTTCAAGTGTATCAACAATGGAGAGTTGTTTGCTCACTTTTATTTGAGCTATTTATTACTTTGGACCAGTCAAAAACACTTTATGAAAGCTCTAATTCATGAGCAAAGTGCTGATAGGCCGATAAACGAAATAGGCTGAAAAAGGGTATAGTTCCCCTATTACATTTCTGAAATTTCTAAATTTAAAATTATGAAAATCGAAAATTAAAAACTCCAAAAATTCAAGAATTCAAAAATTAAAAAAAAACAAAATTCAAGCATTGGAAAATTAAAACTAAATAAAACAATCAATAGAACAACATTTTATCAAATCTTAAATTCTGAAATTCTGAAATTCTGAAATTCTGAAATTCTGAAATTCTGAAATTCTGAAATTCTAAAATTCTGAAATTCTAAAATTCTAAAATTCTAAAATTCTAAAATTCTAAAATTCTAAAATTCTAAAATTCTAAAATTCTGAAATTCTAAAATTCTAAAATTCTAAAATTCTAAAATTCTAAAATTCTAAAATTCTAAAATTCTAAAATTCTAAAATTCTAAAATTCTAAAATTCTAAAATTCTAAAATTCTAAAATTCTAAAATTCTAAAATTCTAAAATTCTAAAATTCTAAAATTCTAAAATTCTTAAATTCTTAAATTCTTAAATTCTAAAATTCTAAAATTCTTAAATTCTAAAATTCTAAAATTCTAAAATTCTAAAATTCTAAAATTCTAAAATTCTAAAATTCTAAAATTCTAAAATTCTAAAATTCTAAAATTCTAAAATTCTAAAATTCTAAAATTCTAAAATTCTAAAATTCTAAAATTCTTAAATTCTTAAATTCTTAAATTCTTAAATTCTTAAATTCTTAAATTCTTAAATTCTTAAATTCTTAAATTCTTAAATTCTTAAATTCTTAAATTCTTAAATTCTTAAATTCTTAAATTCTTAAATTCTTAAATTCTTAAATTCTTAAATTCTTAAATTCTTAAATTCTTAAATTCTTAAATTCTTAAATTCTTAAATTCTTAAATTCTTAAATTCTTAAATTCTTAAATTCTTAAATTCTTAAATTCTAAAATTCTTAAATTCTTAAATTCTTAAATTCTTAAATTCTTAAATTCTTAAATTCTTAAATTCTTAAATTCTTAAATTCTAAAATTCTAAAATTCTAAAATTCTAAAATTCTAAAATTCTAAAATTCTAAAATTCTAAAATTCTAAAATTCTAAAATTCTAAAATTCTAAAATTCTAAAATTCTAAAATTCTAAAATTCTTAAATTCTTAAATTCTTAAATTCTTAAATTCTTAAATTCTTAAATTCTTAAATTCTTAAATTCTTAAATTCTTAAATTCTTAAATTCTTAAATTCTTAAATTCTTAAATTCTTAAATTCTTAAATTCTTAAATTCTTAAATTCTTAAATTCTTAAATTCTTAAATTCTTAAATTCTTAAATTCTTAAATTCTTAAATTCTTAAATTCTTAAATTCTTAAATTCTTAAATTCTTAAATTCTTAAATTCTTAAATTCTTAAATTCTTAAATTCTTAAATTCTTAAATTCTTAAATTCTTAAATTCTTAAATTCTTAAATTCTTAAATTCTTAAATTCTTAAATTCTTAAATTCTTAAATTCTTAAATTCTTAAATTCTTAAATTCTTAAATTCTTAAATTCTTAAATTCTTAAATTCCTAAATTCTTAAATTCTTAAAGGTTTTAATGCCACAATTTGTGAAGTCATATTTAAAGATTTCGAATTTTTGAAATTTTATTTTTTTTTAATTCATCGAAATATTATAAGAGTTTGTATCAAATGCATGGCCAGTGGCCACTCTGTAATTAAAAAGAGCTGAACACCGAATGAACATAAATTTTAATTTGTTTTTCATTATTTATACAAAACTGATAAAATATTTTAAATAAAACTAAGCATTTTTTTTTCAGATTTCTAGCAACTGGATTGTCATACAACGTAATGCACTTCACGTTCCGCATCGGTGTGTCTACAGCTGCATACATTATCAGGGAAACATGCAAAGCATTATGGATCACACTAAAACCTACACACATGCCGCCACCATCGATGGAATCATTCCTAAATATCGCTCAAGATTACTGGCACTTATGGGATTTTCCCAATTGCATTGGAGCAATTGACGGAAAACATATCCGGATTCAATGCCCCCCCAAGTCTGGCTCCATGTACTTTAATTATAAAAAGTATTTCTCGGTGGTTCTACAAGCCGTAGCAGATGCGAACTGCAGGTTCGTCACGATTGAGGTAGGAGGGTTTGGGAAGCAGAGTGACGGCGGAACTTTCAGCTCATCGGTGTTGCATGAACTGATGAGAGCCGGAAAGCTCGGAATCCCACCGGATGCTAAACTTCCAGGGTCCAACGTGAGCGTCCCGTATGTATTTGTCGGTGATGAGGCATACCCCCTACTGCCGAATTTGTTGCGACCATTTTCTCGGCGGAATTGCGATGAACAAGGCGAATATTTTAATGAAAGACTATCCAAAGCTCGCAAGTGTGTTGAATGCGCATTCGGGGGAATTAATGCAAAATGGCGCATCTTGTGGAAGCCAATCGAAACAGATGTAGCCACAGCTGAGTGTATTACTAAAGCCATTTGTGTACTGCATAACGTAATTATAGACCTTGAAGGGACGGCTCAAATGTTAGAAGAAGTCGATGATTTTGAAAGGAATATCAGGCCAAATGTTGCTAGGAGGTCAAACCGGGTGAATGTGAGCAGCGGACGAGTCGTCCGAGACAAGTTCAGCGAATTTGTATGGAACAACAAGTTGTAGGCAAATGGGACGTGCCAGATGGATTGAATTTTTATGTTTTATGCATTGGAATAAAGAACTACACAACTCATTTTTTTGTTTTTTTCCTATCCACCAATAATTTTATTCGAAACCAAATATCTTATAAGAAATCTTTAAAATATTCAATTCAATTCAATTAGTTTTTATTAGTAAATAAGCTGGAAGCTGGCGCTTTCTTTTCCTTGTCCTGCTCCTAGAGGTACTTTTTCCGCGCGGCACAGCCACGGAAATTCGCGGTGTGGTTTCCACCACAGTTCGCGCACTTGACACGCGCTTTGTGCTGCTGGGCGTTTTCCCCCAGCTGATCTTTCCGCGGAAGATTGCACTATACGGTGAAGTGGGTCTCACCGCACTTTACGCACCGGAGTGAGAGATTGCAGTTTCTGGAACCGTGTCCGAATTTTTGACAGCGGTGACATGCGTCGGCCGGATTCTTCGTGTAGAATCGCCACGTCACGAAGAAGTCCAGGGCTTTGATCCGCCGTAAGTCCTGGATTTTGACGGACCCACGATCGAAGTACAGGAGATACAATGTGTACGTACCTGTCACCGTTGTCGATTTCGAGAGCACCTTTATCTCTCGAGGCTTGACCTTGACGCCCGTCAGGTTTAATCCAGGTCGGAGATCGGGCGGTCCGGATATCCCTGAAGGACGATCTACAATGGGACCTTCTCTGCAGAGTCAAATGTAAAAAAACTCGAAGTTTCACAACTTCAACTTCTTCACCAAGTCGAAATTTAGTTTATATGTGTAACTTGCACTGACAGCTTTACGAACAGCAGAACAAAGAAGAGGGAGCGATTGCAAGATCAGTTCATCCAGTCCGGAGATAATCAAGTGGCATTTTTTTTGTCCACCCACCTACACACATCCACACAGACATTTGCTCAGAACATGATTCTGAATCGATATGTATACGTCAAGGTGGTTCTACGAGGTCAAATTAATAAGTTCATTTTTGAGTGATTTTATAGCCATTCCACAGTAAGGTGAGGAAGGCAAAAATAAATTTAAAAATATAAAAATTAAAAATTTAGGAATTTAAGAATTTAAGTTCCTATATTTTTAGAATTTAAGAATAAAAAAAATAAAAAAATACCTCAGGAGACGGTCGAGGAAAGTGTAATGAAAAAAAATCTTTTGCAAACCGTGTATCTGGTAAACAATAATTTTGACCAATATTAACAAAATAGAAAATAAAACATTTAAAAATCTGATAAAAAAATTTAACTTCCAAAATATAAGCTCAAAAATAATCCAAAATCTAAAATTTTAATATCGAAAGTCTACAAATTCAAAATATAATAACTTAAAAACAGTTTGTATTCCAAAATCCTTGCTAAAATTTCACTCCGAAAAAAAATTCTTTTCAAAAATTCTAAATCTTTAAATATGACTTCACAAATTGTGGCATTAAAACCTTTAAGAATTTAAGAATTTAAGAATTTAAGAATTTAAGAATTTAAGAATTTAAGAATTTAAGAATTTAAGAATTTAAGAATTTAAGAATTTAAGAATTTAAGAATTTAAGAATTTAAGAATTTAAGAATTTAAGAATTTAAGAATTTAAGAATTTAAGAATTTAAGAATTTAAGAATTTAAGAATTTAAGAATTTAAGAATTTAAGAATTTAAGAATTTAAGAATTTAAGAATTTAAGAATTTAAGAATTTAAGAATTTAAGAATTTAAGAATTTAAGAATTTAAGAATTTAAGAATTTAAGAATTTAAGAATTTAAGAATTTAAGAATTTAAGAATTTAAGAATTTAAGAATTTAAGAATTTAAGAATTTAAGAATTTAAGAATTTAAGAATTTAAGAATTTAAGAATTTAAGAATTTAAGAATTTAAGAATTTAAGAATTTAAGAATTTAAGAATTTAAGAATTTAAGAATTTAAGAATTTAAGAATTTAAGAATTTAAGAATTTAAGAATTTAAGAATTTAAGAATTTAAGAATTTAAGAATTTAAGAATTTAAGAATTTAAGAATTTAAGAATTTAAGAATTTAAGAATTTAAGAATTTAAGAATTTAAGAATTTTAGAATTTTAGAATTTAAGAATTTAAGAATTTAAGAATTTAAGAATTTAAGAATTTAAGAATTTAAGAATTTTAGAATTTTAGAATTTAAGAATTTAATTTCAAAATTTCCTAACTTCCCAATTTTATAGTTTCATAATTTCCTTATTTCCTAATTTCCAATTTTGCTTATTTACTAATTTCTTAATTTCATGATTTTTTTAATTCACCAATTTCCTAATTTTCTAATTTCCTAATTTTCTAATTTCCTAATTTCCTTATTTTATAATTTCATGATTTCATAATTTTCTCATTTTATAATTTCCTAATTTCCTTAATACCAAATTTCTTTATTGCCTAATTTCAAAGTTTCAAATTTCCTAGTTTCTTAATTTCCTAATTTCTTAATTTGCTAATTTCCTTTTTTTGAATTCACTAATTCCCTTTTTTCCTAATTTTCTAATTTCCAATTTTCCTTATTTTATAATTTCATCTTTTCATAATTTTCTTATTTTATTATTTCCTAATTTCATGGTTTCATAATTTCTTTATTTTCAAATTTCTTTATTGCCTAATTTCATAGTTTAATTTTTCCTTATTTCTTAATTAATTTCCTTATTTCCTTATTACCTTATTTCCTTATTACCTTATTACCTTATTTCCTTATTTCCTTATTTCCTAATTTCCTTATTTCCTTATTTCCTTATTTCCTTATTTCCTTATTTCCTTATTTCCTTATTTCCTTATTTCCTTATTTCCTTATTTCCTTATTTCCTTATTTCCTTATTTCCTTATTTCCTTATTTCCTTATTTCCTTATTTCCTTATTTCCTTATTTCCTTATTTCCTTATTTCCTTATTTCCTTATTTCCTTATTTCCTTATTTCCTTATTTCCTTATTTCCTTATTTCCTTATTACCTTATTTCCTTATTTCCTTATTTCCTTATTTCCTTATTTCCTTATTTCCTTATTTCCTTATTTCCTTATTACCTTATTTCCTTATTTCCTTATTTCCTTATTTCCTTATTTCCTTATTTCCTTATTTCCTTTTTTCCTTTTTTCCTTATTTCCTTATTTCCTAATTTCCTAATTTCCTTATTTCCTTATTTCCTTATTTCCTTATTTCCTTATTTCCTTATTTCCTTATTTCCTTATTTCCTTATTTCCTTATTTCCTTATTTCCTTATTTCCTTATTTCCTTATTTCCTTATTTCCTTTTTTCCTTATTACCTTATTTCCTTATTTCCTTATTTCCTTATTTCCTTATTTCCTTATTTCCTTATTTCCTTATTTCCTTATTTCCTTATTTCCTTATTTCCTTATTTCCTTATTTCCTTATTACCTTATTTCCTTATTTCCTTATTTCCTTATTACCTTATTTCCTTATTACCTTATTTCCTTATTTCCTTATTTCCTTATTTCCTTATTACCTTATTACCTTATTTCCTTATTTCCTTATTTCCTTATTTCCTTATTACCTTATTTCCTTATTTCCTTATTTCCTTATTTCCTTATTTCGTTATTTCCTTATTTCCTTATTTCCTTTTTTCCTTTTTTCCTTTTTTCCTTATTTCCTTATTTCCTAATTTCCTTATTTCCTTATTTCCTTATTACCTTATTTCCTTATTTCCTTATTTCCTTATTTCCTTATTTCCTTATTTCCTTATTTCCTTATTTCCTTATTTCCTTATTTCCTTATTTCCTTATTTCCTTATTTCCTTATTTCCTTATTTCCTTATTTGAATTTTCCATATTCCGGGTTTCACCGGAGTACCGGGAACCGGTCCCAAAGTGGCCAGATCGGTCCATAAGTGAGCTTGATTTTAAAAATGATAAACTTTGACACCCATATTGCCATGATAGAAATAGTTTTATTTTTGACCGTCTCTTCACCGGTTCTTCCGGGGTAGGGAACCTGCCCGCGGAACATCCCCGGTAGTTCAAAATCCATGGCAATTTTTGAACCAGTGACCCACCGGAATATCTCCGACCACCGGAACATTTCCGGGTTCTGCGAGGGCATTTTCGGAAAATAAACATCCGTGTGACAACTAGTCCAACTAATAAAGAAGTATGCAAATTGGTTAAGTTTTCGCTGAGTTATGGCCATTCTAGTGATTCCACTTTCACCCAGACCTATGCGGGTTAATTTGCAGATTATTTCCAATCAAAAAAAATAACTTTTCCAAAACATTT
Source organism: Culex pipiens pallens (assembly GCF_016801865.2). Classification (NCBI taxonomy): domain Eukaryota; kingdom Metazoa; phylum Arthropoda; class Insecta; order Diptera; family Culicidae; genus Culex; species Culex pipiens. The sequence goes on from NC_068938.1 coordinate 122,527,144, forward strand.
CTACTTGAAATTTAAAAACACACACTGCTGTCCCCATTCACCCCATAAATGTATTTGTGCTTCTGTTGATGGTACTCACTATTATCTCCCGGAAGTTGCAGCTGTACGGCCAAACTTTTCCAAGCAGTCTCGGTGGTGACACGGTTCCGGTGTGATTTGGCCGACTTATCCCACAATGCAGGACGTTCAAAAACGCCTGCAATCAACTCCTCTGTCTCAAATTCTGCCTGTGACATTTTTTTTAGCTAAAACAACTTTTAAAACAAAAAAACTCGGACAAAAAAACAACCAACCTCGAGTAGAACGCGCGATTGACAAGCGACAAACCTCGGTTAGCACAGGTTGGTCGCGCGTTCATTTTGACAGTTGCTAGTTCGTCGCTTGCAGCGTCGCTTCAGATCGCTTTCACTATGAATACGCGCGCGATTTCTGCTGGCCGCAAATGAGTCGCGCGTAGTCGCTTCGCCTGTCAAATTAGTCGCGTCGCTTGTAGCGTCGCTTGCAGCGTCCACTCTGTAAGGGCCCTTAGAGTTTCGTGTAGAAAATTTGGATCTTATTGAATTCTGAAACTTTTATAAATTTTGCTAAAAAAGAACTCAACTCTCCATAAATAAACTTAATAGCGACCTTGTTAAAGATCACACCTGCCCGGTTCCGATCTCCAATTATCCTTGCCACGAGGCACTCGGAGAAGAAGCTCTCGCACGCGTTCACGCGAATGCTAAACAATTCTCAAATTGCCACCTTTCCACAATCACCCGCCAATCAATCAATCTCACGTGCGAATGTGCGAAATTGAATCTTTCTCGTTTTGTTCCTTTTGTTTCCTCCACGAGGAATAAATCTTCCATATAATTACGGCAAATTCACCGCCAACTCGGCGAGTGTTTCTACGCTCATTAGTGGAAACACCAATACCACAGGGAAAGACACACTGACAGCCGGGAAACAGACAGACTGACTGACTTTGCAAGTGTCTCTCTCACGGTGTGAGCCCAATACCACCACCACCACCACCACCAACACCGGCAGCAGCACCCATCCCAACTAATCATTATCAATTAGTGCAAACAAATTAATCACACTTTCCTGCAGCTAAATCATTATCGCAAAATAGCACACACACACAACCTCATCCAAGTAGCCACCCAAGAGCGACCTCTCGCTCTCTCTCTGAGCTCGCTGGAGAAGTTTTGCGCGGGGAGCCTGCTACGATTACGATTACTTAGCATGACTTCCAAGTCCGACCCCGGCACCGGAGTGTAAAATTTGATTAAAAATGCACCTCATCGGGTGGGCAAAGTGGTTGTGGGAGGCGGGTTGGCCAAACAATCGGTATGTGCCCCCTCCACCCATCACCCACTCAAACCTACCCCTCGAGATCCATGGTATGTGATGTCTGGTGGGCAGACTGCATTCTGCACCTGCACCTGGAACTGTTTGTTGTTAGTGCATTGGCTGTCGGCAGACCTGCACAAACACACACACACACTCATTAGTAGAGGCGCCTGGCAATCAAAAGCTTCGGCACCAGCACCGTGTCTTCTGAACAAATCTTCTGCACCACCAATGCAGTCGTTGCTGAAGTGAGGGAGACAGTGGCGTTGGGAAGGAGGAGGATACTTCCAACAATACTGTACTCAGAATAAATCCTGAACATACAGCTAAGACAAAATAGGATATTTTATTTTGATTTTTCACAGTAGCAATTTTGATTAATTTGCTTGAAAACTATGCACGAATAGGGTCCCAAAGGCCCTTTGTCAATATTTATGCACCACTTTAAATTAATGAATGATTAAAACGATTAAAAAAATTGACAAGGGAACATTTCTGGAGTTTTTTTTCGAAAAGGTCCAATAAACCAAATTTTCAATTTTTGCTTTTTGGGTGTTTTTTAATACCCCTGGCTCAAGGCGGTTTCAAAAACACCCAAAAGGCAAAAACTGGAAATTTGGTTTATTGGACCTTTTAAAAAAAAACCCCAGATTTTTTGATGGATCAACTATGGTCCCCTTGGAACGAGCTGATAAGAAGGACCTTTTCTGTCAAGAAGGGCCGCGATGTTATTTTTTTAAATTGACTTAAAAATCCTTTGTGTTCGTACAAAGGGTCATTGTACTCAGAAAAATAAGCTTCATTGTTGTGAACAATAATATCACCTATCCTAAACCAAAATAATTAGACCCGTATTTTTTTGTTTGACCACTATGGTGGCCTACACCGATTTTTGTTGTCATTTCAACCGATTTTTGTTGTCTTGGCGCAAAGAAAAGGTTGATCTTTCTACAAAAAATATTTCAAAGGCCGAAAAATTTAGCCTAACTTTTGAAAAGGACAATTTTTTTTAAACTTAAAAAAGCCGTTTTGACGGTGTCTGGACCAAAGAGCCTATGTCTTAAAATATTTTCAGCGGATTCCTTTATTAACAGGATTACGAGATATGATTTTAAAAACATATCAACTGGGGTTTTCGGCACGCCGTATGAATTGTTGCTTTTAATCGTTTGTATAGGGTTGCCAGGTTGCCAGATTCTTCTGGGAATGTCAGATTTTTCAAGTGTCAGGCAGAATAAAGATTCACCTATCTCTGTGCCAGATGTTGAACAGATTATTGATGCCAGATTTTTCACCCATTTTGAACAACAACGTTTTGATTAAAATCAACGTTAAAATTTGTAAAGAAAATGTAAATTCAACATTATTGAAACCATAACACCATTTGAATTCTACAAACTTTTGAATTCATTGTATATTTCCTCCGTTCAGAATCGATAGATTTTTGTCTGCCAGATTTTTCCAATTTTTTAATCCTTACTTTGCCAGATTTGTCAAATTTTGATTTGTTAACTATGCGGTTTGTACCTAATTGTTAAGTTTTACCCAATCATTTAATGTTTGTTGCTTTATTTTTTTCGATATTAAGTATTCAAAAATCTTGAAAAACATTTGATTGTTTGCTCATAGCAACTAATTGTAGAACAAAACTCTTGATTTAAGTCAAAATGCAAGGTTGAAAGCAAACCAGCTTGGGGGAGAGTGGGGAGACTTGATCCCTGGGGACACTTGATCCCAAGCCTGTATCTCATCAGCATGTGGGTAAAACAATTATCTTTGTTCTAGAAAGTTGTGCGAATTTGACTAAAACTCATTGTAGAAAACAGAGAAAAAAATTAAAAAAATGTTTAGATTGAGTTACACACATTTTTCTAAAAAGTGCTGCCAAAAACCTCCAAGAGATCTTTTTTTTTTGTTTTGATATGTATAGAAAACAAACAAAACTTATTCAAAACTAGTGCGTCCATCCCGGGAATTCCCGGGACAAAAATCCCGGGATTTTTCCAAAACCGGGAATTCCCGAATCCCGGGATTTTTTTATAATTTGTCCCGGGAATTCCAGAAATTGAAAAAAAAATCAAATTTTGCCCGGAAATATTTTTTTTTTGTAGAAATACATTAATAGTTGAACACATAACAATTTAAAAGCATTAAAATTTGTATTCGGCATTTATCAGCAAAAATTTGGCTTATTAGGGAAAATAGTTAAATTTAAGTTTACAGATTCACAAAATTCCTAGTGTTTTAAATATTTTTTATTTATCTCTCTATATTTTTAAAAGACTGGTTATTATATTTATGAATAGAAATAATTTCAAAAAATGGAAAAATATATTATACAAAGCAGGAGTTACAGGAGTTTAGGAGTTACATGCATCTAGAAAATGAAAAAAAAAAAACTTATTATAGAAAATTTATTGAATCCACTTGAAAGATGATCACTCCTGAAAGTTTCATGAAGATATTTTATTATTAAGCTGAGTAAGAGACGATTTAAGCACAAAATTTTGCCATGCGCAAAGCAAACTGTCAAATTTTGTGAACTTTTTTTCCTCAAGAAATTGGCTGAAATTGGGGAGAAGACTCACAAGACCACCCGTGTGCATGACGATGCCCGATTTTTGAATTTTGCATATTTGAAAAATGCAAGAATCAAAAGCTCTCTAGCTTTTATAAGAAAAATAAAAAACAAACATTTTTATCTTATTTAAAAATAAACTTTTTTAAATATCGGCCTTATTCAGCAGAAGAAACCCGTTTAACGAGTGTTCACCAAAATTAGGAGCCGATTTGGTCAAAGCAGTGTTGAGATATCGTGGCACCCATTTTTAAACTGCCAACTTCAACTTGTTATATCTCGGCAATGGTACAACCAAAAGTTTTCAATTTTTTTTGTTGATAGATGAAAATACATATTTTAATGTCTTGAAAATAGATTTGAAAAAGTTTAAATGTGTTCTCATACCAAACTCTGACATTTATGCCGATTTAAATTTATGTAACCCCTAAGCTATTTAGAAGCTGTCGTATATGTTTAGATTGAAGTGTAGATTATCACCAATATAATTGAGCTGATTCTATGATTTTAAGCTTGAAAACCAAACAAATATAATGAAAATATAGATTTTATGAATGTTTAAAAAAAAATCCCGGGATCCCGGGAATTCCCGGGATTTCAAAAATATTTTTCCCGTTTCCCGGGAAATTCAAAACCCGGGAAAATTGGACGCCCTATTCAAAACATATTTTTTGTACATGAATTGTTTGATAAATTTATCAACTCCAAATCCTTAAACGTTTGACGTTAAATTTATGGTCATACTATTTTTATAATCAATTGTATAAAAAAGTGCTTTTAGGGATACTTGATCCCTGCATTTTTAGTCACTGGAATCAGCCTCAAGATTAATTAATTGAGCTGGGTTTTCGTACATAATTTCCTTTAGTATAGTTGTACATAACTTACTGCAGTTTAAACCATTTTTCATAAGTTTTGTAAACAAAAATTACCAGCTTTTGTAAACATGCTCAACTTTGGTCAAAAAATAATATTTTATTTTTTTTAAATATTTTACATACTAAACTTGTTATGTTTTGAACACAAACGTACAGGTTTGATGTGAAATTACTGTAACTTATAGAAAATTAAAAGTTTGGATGATTAAGAAACATTTTGCTTAACATTTCTTCAAAATGTTGAAAGGGGGATCAAGTTACCCCTAACATTTTGAAAATTCCGCTTAGCATGATTCGAAGAGTTCATCTGATAAAATACCCTTTTCAGCCAAACATAGTTGAAGTTCAAAGTTTTGTGAAAAATTGACAGAGTTATATGCGATACAAAAAAGGGAATCAAGTCTCCCCACTCTCTCCTACACCAACTTCTAAAAATCTCTGAAGTTGAGAGCAAGACAAATTATTATGTTGATTTTTCAAGCACAGGACGATCTCTAAACTTTTCGTAATCGAAGGGATAACTTTCGTGAAATCAAAATTTTTATTAAAATTTTCAGAGCTTTTTTTGTTTGAAATGTTCAAAATTTAAAATAAAAAAGTATAAAAATATAAATAACGAGCCATGGTTTCAACATTTTAACACTGGAACGCCCAACGCATGTCCAACTTACACGGACGCCCAAGCCTCCCAAAAAAGGTGGAACGGTAACTTCAACTCGCTGGTTCTCGGGCATAACTCAACCAATTAAGATGATTCTTCTTTCCAGTGATTTGTTAGGATGTCTAGATGATTCTAGAACTTTGCAGAACTTAATTTGAACAAATCAGTAATTTCTGCGACCGAAAACAACGTTCCACCTTTTGTAAAAAGACTACCTCCGCGGAATTTTCGGCGATTTTTTTTTAACACGCAAAAAAAAAAGTTGGAACGATGTTTTTGATCGCAAAAATTTCAGATTTGATCAAATTAAGTTCTGCAAAGTTCTAGATTCTTCTAGACATCCTAACAAATCACTGGAAAGAAGAATCATCTTGATTGGTTGAGTTATGCCCGAGAACCAGCGAGTTGAAGTTATCGTTCCAATTTTTTTGGAGCCTTGGGCGTTGGAATGTTAATGAAAACAGTATTTTAAATGCACTATGACCAGTTGTTTTGCCATCATTAGTTTCCAAAATATCTTAATTTTGACGAAAATTTTATTTTTTTGGCGAAACATTATTTTTTTGCGGTTTTGTACATTGGAATTTCATTCATTTTTTTTAAATTAGCCCAAACATGCTAAATATGATTATCATTGCAGAAAATGCATTTTAGATTGTTTTCAATTGATTAGACTTCTATTAACATTAACTTGGAAAATATTTGCAACGGCCTAATCTTATTTTACAAATTTGAAGAAAATTACTTAGGTTTGTCTTGCGGAGACCTTTTATTTAAATTTAAACTAAATATTTAGAAATATTTACATTTTTACATGCAAGATTTTTTTTTCTATTTAATTATTAAATGTAAAGTTTGAGAATGTCAAATATCTACATCATCGCCTTTTATAAGGAGTAGCAAAAAATTGTGACCATTTTTGGAGTGAACTCAAACAAATAAACAATGAACACCCTTATCGACGCCACTGTCTCCTTAGTGGGCGTAACCGAAGCTGAAGTGTGCAAATTATTGGAGCCCCGCTGAATCACCTCTACTCAAACAGAAAGAAGGGGGATGGCGGAGCGGGGTGCCGGACGGAACTTCTGCACAAAGAAACGCCAAAGGTGCAATTCGCATTGTTACTCGTTTAAAACGCATTTCACCTGTGTGTTAATTAATTAGCTTGATCTTGTTTTAATTCTACATTAATGCGGTCCACCACCCCCTCTCGATGTTGTTGGTTTCGTGTTGTCTTTTTTCTCCACTTGTTCTGAGTGTTTGTTTTTATTTTTACTTTGAGATTCAGCCGGCGCGAAAAATTAAAAATTAAAAATAAAACACGCCGCCTGATGCACTTCCATATTATTACGATCCATCAAAAGTGCACTCGAAGCTGAGCTGCTCACGAGCGTGTCCGAGCCTTATTTAGTCGTCATCGCCGGGGCTCGGCCAGTTGATGAGAGAATGTGTCGAAAAATTAAAAACAAATCTCTTCCATTTATAAGCAGATTAACACCCTTCAACACAGGCTGCTCAGTCGACTGTCGACGCGCCGGGAATTGAACCGGGACACTTGCGCTCGTCAATCGCCCGTCAGTTAGTGTGACCCTTTCCCTTTTCCGTTTGCCCTCCACATCTTCTTCTAGCATAATCACTATCTCGCGTGATAACGAGAGCAAGTGCACTCCGTAATGATTCCTGGCCTGGCCGGGGTGTCTCATTATCGTTACCCCTCTCGAAACTCCACGGGTCCACGTGTGAGTGTGCGAGCACGACCTTTACCCAGGTCTCAACCGTCTCTCGGCAAGACAGCACTGTCAAGTTAAGACAAGATTTACGAGGGTGGTGTAGATTCGTTGACGGATAGAGTCGACGAAATCTTGCCGCGCTTCTCGATAACGAGGCAGCACGCGATTGTCTGGGCATTAATGGTGGAGCAGGGTGCCTGCTAGATATATTTTTTTCCACAATCCCAATATTGTCACCTTTTTGTTTTGATGCGTAGGATATTTTAATCATTATTGGACCCCCTAGTAGAGCCGAAGCGTATTTTTTACAATTTTTCTATATTTTAAGCACTTTTTCATAACCCTTTGTACAAAACAATGAAATCTGAAGTCTTTTGAACAATTTCGACTATTTGTTTCATCAGTTGTTTGTTTTTGAGCAGAAAAATAGCCATTTGAAAATAAAGTGTTTTTTGCCTGTTATGGACCCCCTTTTCCTATAGTGGACCCGGGTCCATAATCCGATAGTGGACCCGGGTCCACTATAGGAAAACTGTTATTTTTATACCAAATTTCACCGATATTTGATGTTTTGATGCATGGTGTAGGTCTAATGATAGATTTAATCAAAAACGAAACGAAACTATTGGCACTACGCCCCCCGGGGCATGGCCTTCCTCTAACGTGGGATTTCTGCTCCAGCGCCTCTGACGAGACAGGAGAAACCGGGACCGACGTTTTACTTCACCATCCGATAGAAGCTCAGTGGATAAGGCGGGAATCGAACCCGCGTCTCATAGCATCATCGGGATCGGCAGCCGAAGCCGCTACCCCTGCACCACGAGACCCAACAGATTTAATCAATAAAAGATGAATTTTGCTCACTTTTCCTCATAAACAAATATGTTTTGTTAACAATTTTGGCTTAAAACAACAAAAAACCTAACAGACATTTAAACACATTTATTTCCGAAAAAGATCATAGAAAACGTTTCAAAAACAACTGTAAACATTAAAATGATTAAAAAAAGTAATTTTGATGCACATTTTTCCATATAAACTACGTAAATAGTTGACTGAAACAAAACAATAGATTTGTTTACAGTTACTTATAAAATCACGCGAGTTTATTTTCCAAATATGTTTTGTTATTGATTTATCATTATAAAATATCATTTCAAACTTCAATTTTGATGTTTCAGTTAAGTACAATTAAGTATAGTTTTGATTAATTATAAATTCTTACGGCTTCAGCATTGTTGATACTTTTAACATGAAAACAACTATATTTATACCCATAATTGAAAAAAATGCAATCAGGTTGGTTATAACAAGCATTTATTGTATCTTCAAGAGAAACTTTTGCTTAAATACACAGTTTTCTTCATTTTTGAAGGTTAAATTAACAGGGGTCCACTTTTGGAAAAGTTTGGATTTTCGTTGTCCTATATTGGACCCCCTAATTTTTGCTCGAAATTGAGCAGTTCTTCGTTTTATTTTAGTAAAGTTACTTAAACTTACATTATTTCGACTTGCTGAAGTTAAATAATCAGTCAAAAAATGATTGGATAGCTAATTCAATCATAAAATATAAATGCAGTTTTGTTGTGAAAATGCTAGTGGCCTTGGCAGATTTCAGATGTCGAACTCAAAACACTTATTTTGGTGAAAAGGACAATTCAATGTTAGTCAACATTGTTTTAAATGATGCTGAACAGGCCAAATAAAAGATTTGTACACAACAACATGCTTGAAATTGTGATTTTATTGAATTTTTCATCAAAAACCCTTCAGAGGGTCCACTATAGGAAAGGGGTCCACTAATGGATAACGTACCCTATGCGAGCTTGGAGAAAAAGCTTGATGTTTTCAGCGGCGGTGTTATAAATACTGTAACATTTTAAATAGTTGACGAATCTTTTCGCTCTCTTCGGCAAAGTTGTTCTCTGGAACGCGGACTACGAGCTTATGAGGTTTTTGAAAAATGCAAGAATTGTTAAGGAGCTCCAAACTGTCAAAAACTAAAACGCACCGATTTTACAGGTTAAATCTTATTTTTCAAAGTCAAAGTGCCAGGCCCTGTCGTAACCAATCAAGCTCATATTTGGGATTCGGGCTCAGTACACCTAGGGGATCATGCCCTTAAATGCTCGCAAAAGTGACCCGTTTTTATACATCCTACTCTACAGTCTTCTGTTTATGTTTATTTTATTCACTTAACTGAAAAAGAAATATGAGGCTATAATTTTTAGTTTCACCATGAGAAAAATTTCTTAACACGGCAAAGATTGATTGCTTGCATAAAGTGTGCTTAAAATCTCAATTATAAAATTCATCCAGCTAGACTCATCACAATCCATCACCGCGCACCGTGTTGAGTCATTATAAATCACCCAAAATTATAGAAACAAAGCCTTTCGCAATTGAGTTGTAGACCCATATCAACTATTAAAATAAACTCAAAACGAGCCCAACTCACCCTCAAAAACTTAAATAAATAAGTTCCAAATCCCAAAAAAAAAAGAACTCAACTCTACCCCGATGATTCATACCCCCTTAATTTTTCATTCGCTTAAGCATTGTGAAAAATTTAATTAAGATCTAACGTTCGCACTGTGGTGCTGCTGGTCAGTGACTCCTACGCCGCCACACCGCGATGGCCACGAAACCACCTCCCAGGTTTCGCCAGGGGGATAATTTACGACGCACTTTGCGCGCGAGCGCCGGGTTTCCCGCGCCGGATTTTCTCTCTCCCGTGTTTGCCATAAAAGTCAGTGAAAAGGAAAGCTGATTCTCGGCTGGAAGATACTGGGAGTGCGGTCGATTTTCCTTGGTTTTCTTTTACAACAATTCAGAAAAGGCGGTTCTTCGATACTAAAAACACAAGAAGCTCACCTAGAAGAGCACAACAATCGTGGCTAATTAAAATATACACTTGGAAAAAGGTTTGGCCAGGGTTCCGGCCGCACCCAAAGGGGAGCAACACGTCAGGCGGCAACGCCGAAAAGTGGGATTGTAAATTCATTGATAGAGATAAAAAGGTGTTGAACGATAGTCACTGACCGTGACGACTTTGGACGCCTTTTTCGGCGGTGCCGGCTTAAATTGGCGGTTCACGGCGGCGGCCATGCTGCCCGAAAGTCTCCACCGGCTCAACTTTTACGACCCAGCGCAGCGTTGCCCAAATGGCCAACGTGGCCGGTGTGTTCCGCATTTATGATTTAATAGCTGAAAAACAGCGTCAGCAGCAGCAACAGCAACTCTTAATAGAATTCACACAAAAAAGAAGTCCGAGGTTTGGTCGTGTCCAGGCTCGTAGACCAGAACTGGGTGTGAATCGGTCGTAAAATCCTGTGTGCGCACCCTGCCTCCCCACCCCCACTCCTAATGAAAAAAAAAAGTTTGAGCCGCCCGGCCAAACGTGCGTTCAAATTAAAAGAGCATATTTTATTCACAACGAGAAACTGCCATTTCGCGGATAATTCGCGAAGCATTTTTGCGTGGCCAGCAACACCCACAAAGTCTAGCGAAGTTTAGCCTTGAACAGTGGGAGAAAGTTAGAAAAATTGTCCTCAAATTGAAAAAAAAAACTCTCAAAACTGTGTTGTAGCTCTCTTATAGGGAGTACAAGGAAACGGAAACACACGATGGTATGGCTAATGTGCGAAAGGACAAAAGGTCGATTGGCAAAAGGTCGAAAAGAACAAAGTTTAAACGGCAATTTTTCTATAACATTTTCAAAGGAAAAATCAAAAACTCAACAAAATATTTCAACACCAGCAAAGATGTTTATTCCACTTTCGTCGTTTTTCAACTTTTTATGTCTTTCTTACCTTTGGCATTCGACTTTATTTCTTTCAACCTTTCGCTGAACAGAGATGCACATTTTTTGCATGAAAGAGCAAAACCTTTTTCCATAAATCAGATATTTTGGGTGTTGTCTACTAAAAGTGTTTGAAAACCTTTTGAAAATTAGAACTAAAACTTACATATTTGAAAATATTAAAAAAAAAAATTCAGAAAATTTCTATATTATTATTTTTTTAATATTGAATGTTGGCTCAATACTAACTAAGTTATCGGTAATTGAATATTACACGTAATTTCATAAAGCAGAACTCCAAATTTTTGATTTTTAAATTGTAAAAAAATATCTGAACTTTACAGTAACAAACATATTTCGGAAATGGTAAACATGGCGACTACAGGAAACATTTAAAAGATACACCTTTTTCGAAAAAAAAAATATCTGAACTTGACCATTAAACAGGGCACTCTATAAAAATTTGTAAAGTGCTTTTAGATTTAATATGAATAAATTAACGCTCAACAAGTCAACATTCGATTTAAGAATTCTCGAAAAAACTTTTTTTTGCAATATCATTTAGAATTGGAAGTTTGGCTTGTTTATGTGACTGTGCCAATGTTTCTTTTTAAAATGAATATTTAACAGGGGTCAAATTTTGTTGGTTACTTCATTTTTATGAAAAAATATAATTTTGTTTGGAAAAACTCAAAAAAACTCCAACTCCAATCACTTTACAAATTTTGAATTTGGGGATCTTGGATCGAAAAAAGACGTGAAATTTCAAAAAATAACATATTTTTTAAAAATCATTATTATTTTTCCAGTAGCACAATAGTTATACTAAACAAAGGAATAATAATAAACATCGACCAGAATGGGCATTAGAGGGTTAATCGAAATTTTGTTTTGAAGAATTTGACCTTTTGCAAAAATACCTAGTTTAAAAAAACATCCAACTTGGGAATACAATATTTCATTATTTGGCAAGTTTTTTTTTTATTTGGCATGTTGACATATTTTTATATGGTTAGTTGACTTATTGTGGTAAAAAGTAATGATATTTTTCTTATACTAGCAGAACAAATTAAAACGATGAGAAAATTTGTGCTCGAGATACAGAGTTTTAAACATTTAAATAGCACTTTTGTATGACCAACCTCAAATTTGAATGGCAACTTCAATGGACAAACGGATGATGAAAAATAGTTTCTTTGGGCATACAAATTTATATATAAAGTATGAAAAATAGTCATCATTTACTGAAAATTTAAGAAAATTGCTATTTTTTCTCTCAGTCAAATTTGAGGTCATTTTGCTCTTGGCCGTCAGCTGTGGATGTTTAAAACTGTTTATTTTCTAGCAACCAAGTTTTATGATCAAAAATATCACCAATATGTAAGTATACTATGTCAAAATTTTATAGAATTGCTGATGATGAAGAAAATTTCCGAAATAAAAGATTGAAGCTTAGCTTTTGTCCAAATTTTACAACATTTTCACCCACTGTGCCACAGGTAGGAGGAGCGACGCTATTGACATTATAATGATGCTAATAAAAAGCTTTTTGGCAATTTTGGTCACTTATCGTGGCCACCGTTTGAGCTCTCAAGGGTCGGGTTATTATTAGATTCCACACGTAGCCCACGTAAAGTTAATAATAAGGGGTACGAATACTGTTTTTTTTGCGACGAAAATAGCGGAAAAATAATTTGACGGCCCACAAAACTTTTAACGGGTGTGGGGAGGGCCGTTTTTGTGCTTAGTTTTACTGTTACGCTAAAGTTTTGTGTGCGATTGTTGGCTTTTGTCGAGAGAAATTATGTCTTATGAAGTTGGAGCAATTTTCAATAAAAAGCTTGAGCTTTTAATTAAATTGTCCTCGAATTGTTTCTCACAAAGTCACTTGTGGTGCATTCGTTTGAAAACTGGGCCAAACGAGTTTTAAACAAAGTATGTTGTTATAGAACCTTCAGCGAGTTCCGGGCTGATTCAGTTTCAGTACTACTCAAACTTAGCCGGCTGGTTTGATTTAAGGGTTTGAATTGTATTCTGACAGCTAGATGAATGTAACTCGTACTGAACTGTTTTCAAACAAATGCATCATTACTTTAAAGGCTAACGTTTAAATTACAGTACAACTCCGATGGTTTGACACTTTTCTCAACTAAATAATCTCAGGAGTGACAAACCACCCTAAGGTCCCAGATTCCGCCATCCTTTTTCACCTTTAACTCCTGGCGTCCAATCCGCAGATCGTCTATCGCCCTTCGCCGTGCGTTTTTTTGGCATTATTGTTGTTATTAACGCTATTGGCAGTAATGCTGATATAGTTATTATAGGTTATGAATATTCATGGACTCCGGTGTCTGCGCTCGTCCGGCCGTCTCTTCACGACTGCAGGACAAGACAGTGACGAGCACGACCGTCGTCGTTGATGGGGCGCGCGATGATGATGATGCACCTTGGTTCGGCGAAAATTACCCTCCCGGACAAGAAGTGGCCGGGCCGTTCGCGCTCCTTGCACAGGTTCCAGGCGAGGTTGTAAATTTTGTTTGTTTTTCCTTCGGGCCGTTGCGTCGTTTTTCGCAGAGGTTTTTTTTTGTCGTTGGTTGGTTTCGCCCAGTTAAGGCTGCTATCATCACGTCCGAGTAGGCCTTGAGGTTTTTTTTTGTTTTGCTCTGGCGCGTTGTTTTTGTTGCGCGTCGCGTTGTTATTATTTTCAATCAACACCCAAACAAGAATACAGTGGGGGCGCGCTGGTTTGACAGCAATTCGTTTCGCTTGATTTTAGCGGATTGCGGACTGGATTTCGCGATGTGGATTTGATGATTTTTCTAGCTTAGGTTGCTTAGGAATTGACAATTGGAAACAAAACAAAATTCAGGGAAATATTGATCGTTCACTTTTTTAAGGGGACAAGGAAAATTCTCCACGGTATCCTAAAAAAAGTGCCTGATTTTGAATGGAATTGAAGATGGCGCGAGCAGCTTGAAAGTGACAGTATGTCACCTCCAAGTCAGTTTTGACATCAAGAAACAGCTTAATTCTAGTCAAACCAACGCAATTCAACTGTAGTCGACCACCGGGAGTCCGGCCGGCCGCACCGGAGGTGCTGTGGAATGTGACGTTTTGGCAGGTCCCAGACGGGGCCTCTAAAAATTAATAAATTTTCGATTACGGACAGGTAATTGCGCGCTTCGACCATGTCCTGCAGCAGCAGGCAGGCAGGGAGGACACGACATGCAGAATAATTAAGACGAGCGCGATCAATGATATGGGGTGATGGGGTGGTCCCACCAAAAGGTGCAGCTGGCACATAACCTCAATCACATTAATGCCCTCCCAACCCTACCTCATTAATCCAAACCAGTCGGGTTTAAATTTCGCTAATCTGCTTCTGCAGAACGAGCTGCAGTCGTGACGGGAATGTTTCATAATTTGTAATGTTTGTTTAACCACACACGTCTTTTTTTGGCGTCGTCGTCGTCTTCCCTGGAAATTATACTTCCTTTTGCTGTGTGTGCCAACTCAATCCACTTAGCGCGCTTCCCCGGACCGGGATCCTGGCCGCCCGGGAGCGGTGTGGTGCAGTTGAAAACATCATGTTCTTGGGTTTTCGTGCAATCCAAGCAGGCTGCGCAGACCCAGCTCGAAATTGGTGCCCATTAGAGGTTAGGGTTGTCCGAAGAACTCATCCTGATCGCGGCAAGCGCCACACGTGATGGATCTTGCCTGACCTGGGAAACCTGGAACTAGGGGTGGCCACCGAGCGAAGGATGATAATGGCCGTCAATGATGACGGGTGTGGGGTAGCTGCCGGTTCCAGCATCGTTCGCGATGATGTGTTTAAATAAAACAATTTAAATGATCCTATTGGCGTGGCTGCTTGGTTACTTGAAGAAAAGCTCCCTCCTTTGGCCAACCTGGTGGAGCCTTCAGGGAAGAAATCACTCAATCTCTTGCCACGGTTTACGGGTCGGAGCAAGGTAGAATTGGGGACGGGAACGATCCGAGAAGGCGCCACACGTTGTTGTGTTAAAACGTGGTCTTTCGATGAAAAATGAGGAAATTATAAGGTTAAATTTTGTAAAATATGCTTGTTTATGCGTTTGTGTGCTTTTGTGTCATTCTGTATGGTTGTGTGCTAGTTTACATGGAACCGTGAGCCTGTGTGATTATGTGTGAGTTTGTAAGCTTGGTGTGAAATATGTTTTTCAGATGCTGTTACTAAAGTTGATTAGATTTGCAAAAAATAGGTTTTAACATCATTATAAAACTGACATTTTTTTAAAATTGTAGTTTACATCCAGCATTCCATCTGCTGCCCCGAAGCACGCAAAAATGTATCCACCTTTTCCCTCAAAACGCACACCAGTTGGCAACATTGTTCACGAAGACTCAGCCGTCCAGAGTTCAAACCTTCCGTGTAGTCCTTCATCAGCGTTTCAACCTTGAGCTCTCACCAGCCGCAGTGTTCAGTGGGTGCAGTCTCGACTCCAAAAACGAAAGCCACGACCAAAGCAGAATCGGCAAACTTCGGGTCGCAGCCCGAACCTCCGACGAATGTAACAAATTGTGATAAATTATATCTAAATAAATTATTAATATTAACAGTAAATCGGTCGATAATATGCGTCCGAAATCGGCGGACTCTTCCGTCAAGGATCCCTGCCGTGCAGAGGCCAGGAATAAAATGAAAATAAAAAGGTACAACTACAAGCAGAGAGAGAGAGAGAGGGAGAAAAAAACCAGGATAATTTATAATACCCAAATTATGTTATTTGTTTAACGAATTATTCAGAGACCCTGCGTTGGGTTGCTGCGTCTAGCGAACCCGGCGATCCGATCGCCCCGCGAAGGATACGATGAAGGAACACGAATTCGGGCTGGTTTTACACCTGTCATCGCTGGCTGGCGGCCCGTTTCGACGAAAACGCTCCTCAAAATGTACACAAAGTTTATTATTTCCGTTTCGGGGAAGCTTTTTTTCCCTTTCGTTCCTTCAAGTTGTTCCATCCAAATTCGCCACTAATCGCTGTCCGCGCGCTCGGCGATCGCAACGATTAGAAACCTGTCCAATTTCCCGTCGCTTGACAGTTGCACACCTCCCAAGTTGTCACTTTGCGCAGCGCGCAAGGCGACTCAACGCAGGTAAGGCATTCCGTGCGCGCATCATCATAGGTGGCAGAAATCGAAAGCCTCTCTCGATTTGCTTCGTGATTGCGGTCGATTTGTCGTGGATTGCTCGGATCGCGAGAGAGCGAGAGATAGTGATAAAGCGTCACTTTAAGGGCGCACGCGTTATTAAGGCGCAAACATTAAGGAAAGTGTGTATTAATTTATTTGTGTAATGCTTATGATATTGCTAAATTGCACACACAAACGGAATAGCTAATTATTCGTTTAGCTGGACGGTCGGATGCCGTGCGGTGATCACACAAGAAGATCGAACCGGTTCGACGACGACGCTTTAATAAAGTGTTGATAAATTATAAAATTATACATCTGGACGGTGTGCAATCTATCTTTATCTACGACGCGCAGGAAAAATGGCGCAAAACGAGAGAGACAGAGCGCGGACGACAATCACTTGTCATCACGGTAACTGATGCTGAGGCTCCGGGGATAATGACAGGTACACTCAGTTGTAAGAAAAATCAATTTGACATTTCTGTAAAAGACATAAGATCCCAAATCTCTAGACTGTTGCAGAGTTTTGCTTAAACCTAACTAGTTGAAAAAAATATCAAACATCATTAGAACTCAAAATGTTGTGTTTTCCCATCTCTCCGGACTGTACACTATTCATGCAATGAGGAATAGATGAGCAATTTGCCAAATTTGAGTCTTCATACAAAATTACAAATCTGAAAAAAAATATTGATGTGTAAAACTCACAATACTTTGTTCTTTCTCATCCCTTCCAACTGTACACAATCCTGGTAATGGAGAAGAGATGCATTTTTTTTTTTCTTGCAACTGACTGCATGACTAATGTCGATAGCTGCCAGTCAAACCAAGCGCTTTTGCTAAACATAATAATCATTCCACCACCATGTACGATCGCTCTCGCGGGGCGCGACAAATAAAGTCATGTCAAGTCAGCGCAAGTCAAGTCAAGTGCGCGTCCGCGCCCCACTTTCGCAGTTTATGAAGACGTTGAGCCTAGTCCGGCTAAGGAAACCTGCTCCCCTCTTCCCGCGCCATCTCTTCATATCATATCATATGCAGATGGACACGACGTCGATGACGACGACGACTTCGGTGAGTGAAATGAATTTGTTACATTTTTACGACCACCAAACGGTTAATTTCGCCTCTATAAGCTGCTGTAATGCCCACGGAGATAAGGTGGGCAACGTCGAGATCGTCACAAAAAAAAACGAACGAACGAAACTATTAAGGAACACCACACGCTGGAGGTCCCTCGAGAGCAATAATCGTTAAGATAACGCGTACTGTGTGTGTTTTCCTCTTTTGGGCCCCCGTTTCTTCGTCGATGACAGAAAACGGAGCTGCTGCTGCTGCTCCTTAAACGATAATTAGCTCGGCGACCTGTCAGTGCAGGAGCGGCCTGGCGGTTAAACGGCGTTATCTTATCACTCACTTTACGAGAGCGGGGTGCACCCCTGCTGACGGGTGAGAACGGGTGCGGGTTTGTTAAAGGACACACCAGGGTGGTGAAAGTTAGGAGGACATTGACGTAATTGCATTGTACAAATGACCATCTTCCCAGACTAAACACAATTGATCTATTGAAGAAGAGATGGAGTTTTTAAATTCCTATCTTGTATTTTTTCATCTCTCGGGACTGTACACAATTCTAGTACAGAAGAAGAGATGGAAAAATCAACACAAGATTTGTAGATTTTGTCCACAAATAAACACATAAACAAATTGATGACCTAAAAACCTCACAACTCTTGAAATGTTCGCATCTCTCCGAACTGTACATGCTTTTGGCAATGAAGAAGGGATACGAAAAAACGATAGATTTTAGCATAGTTTTGACTATAACGCATTTAGGAAACCCAGACACGAAAGAAAGCTTACAATGCTGTGCATTTTTCTATCTCTCCGCTCTGTACACATATGTGGCAATCGAGAAGAGATAGGCTGTTTTCATTTGTTTTGTGATATAACGCTCAATCAACATTTGCAATTTTGAATCTAACTTAAATTTATTTAAGTTCACAAAACTGGTCACGTTCTCATCAATCCGAACTGTACACAACTGTGGCAATGGAGAAGAGATGACAATTGATGAACAATTATAATACACCAGAACTTCAATGTAACTTACAATATTGCGAATCTTTACATCTCTCCACTCTATGCACATTTGTGCCAATGAAGAAAAGATGGTCAACGTTACAAACGTTGTTCCCCCGACAACCACAAAATTAACTTCTTCTCGGGTCACCACCTCCTATAATGTTGCAACACACCACATCAAAACAGCGCCAGAAGCGCAGGACACGGAGTTGCCTCCTTTCGCACCACACACATTCAAATTCCGGGTTCAGTTTCGTGACTGACTGACCGACGTCGTCGTCGTCCACGTCACGCCACAGAGAGGATGAAAACAGACAGAACAGGGCAGATGGTTCCGCCGCACCAGGCCCTGGGCCAATTTTGGCATATTTTTATTCCGGCAGAGCGTTGACAGGCCCAAACAGCGTCGACTAGGTGCTGCTTCGAAGGGGTCCGCTGGGATATTGAAATTTGATCAATTATAATTAAAAATTGTCGTGGCTGGCGTGGTGTTGGTGAAAATTGTGTAGATAGTGAGTTTTAATGATTTTTGCCGTTTTTCCTTCACCTGGACTTTCCAGGCTTGAGGAGGTAACGGCAGACACACCGGACCTGAAAGGCCACGTCGAAATTAGCTCATTATACTTTTTGTGTTATTTAAATTAAATTTAGCTCGAACCCAAAGTGGGACATAAATTGCATTCGAATAGGTTTTTAATCAACAAAGGCAATTTGCAAGTACGCGATGAAGTCATTTCACCTTAATCGAGTCCGAGTCCAAGGTCAAGCTCGTTTTGGGGACGCTGGCAACACCTGAGGTCATCATCACGGCATATTGGCACCTCGCATCGCACTCCGGATCTTGATTTCGAGCGTCTGCGTGTCTCACGCTATGGTCACGGTGAAACGATACACAAAACATCACCACTCAACACTCATTATTACAATGTCTCGCTGTCACACTCTCGCTCTCGACGTGGGCCCACCACGATTGATTTACGATTCTGGACCAATTAACGAGCCAGGGGCCTGTTTGTGTGTGTGTGTGTAATGATACACTGTCCGGTTTACTTTCATTACATGTTTGGTTTGGTGAGACAGGGTTGACACCTCAAAACAGTTTTTTTTCGTAATTAAAACATCATTGAAGCTATGCATCATGCCATCTCTTCAGACTGTACACAATACTAGCAATGAAGAAGAGATACCATCCAAAGAGACTTTCCTTAGGAGAGTTTTGAGGAGTGACAATTAGCTTAACATTTTTGTTTTAGATTAAACTTAAGTAAACTTGAATTGTACAAAATTGTGACAATAAAGATGGAACTTAATTCAGCAAGCTGAGAAAAACGCGTTAGAAGTTTGTTTCATACACAAGACTACGTGTTAAGTTTTCGCTTTAAATCTGGATTTCCTCCTGATTTCTCGAACAAAGTACTGGATGTTGTAGGTTTTTTTTCTGTACGATCACACGATTTTGAACCAAAATGCATCAACAACTTAAAAGCGATGAAAATGCATTCTGCTTTTTGTTGGCTGTGACAGTCGGGGCAAATGAAACACCGTTTTTTCAAAATTACTCGACGTTTCGACTCTCTGGTTTGAGTCTTCTTCAGGAGGATCTAGGGTTTATTGAAGACATAACTTAGTTTAATCCCTCCCAAATGTGTCCAGCCACTTACTTCGTGTCAGACAGTGTCCCAAGTCCGAAATGCTTACACAAAGCTTGGTCGGGGTGGGACATCTGACATCGATCTGGTCATGTTTTTGGAGATGGTGGAATTCTGCTTGAACTCCAGCTATTTCACGTTCCAGTCCAAGGTGTACCTACAGCTGTTTGGCACTGCGATGGGCAGTTCGCTTTCACCAATTCTAGCGGACCTTGTGCTCAACATGCTGCTACTCCACGTAACTCGCCAACTCAACTTCCACATACCAATACTTAAAAAGTATGTGGACGACCTGCTGCTGGCCTTGCCAGAAGACCAGATCGAACACACACTCAAAACGTTCAACGCCTACAACCCGAGCATCCAGTTCACGATCGAGAAGGAAAAGGAGGGCCGCCTCCCCTACTTGGACACCGTGGTCATCAGACAACCAGATCAAAGTTTGGCCACTGAATGGTACGCCAAACCAATAGCTTCCGGCCGCCTGCTGAGTTACTGCTCCTTCCACCCACTACAGCTGAAGATTAACGTAGCCTACAACTTCGCGAACCGGGTTGCCGCGCTGACAACAGTGCGCCGTACCCAAGAAACCAAGAACACAATTGTAAAACAACTCACGAGGAACGGCTACCCGATCGGTTTGGTAAACAGGATCGTCAATCGTACTGTACAGTGCCCACCACCCCAATCATCACAACAACAGAATATGATCACACCAACACATACACAAACAGCTGATCAATCTAAACGATATTTTTCCATCCCTTACATAAACACAATTAGCCCAGCAATCACCAAAACACTCAAAACAGACTATCCCAATATCCAAATTGCTTACACCAATACCAACTCCGTTGCTACTTTCTTCACTAATGTAAAAGATCCCATCAAAACACTACAACACAGTAACGTCATCTACAAAATCCCTTGCAACGACTGCTCACAATCGTACATTGGAATGACCACCCAACAGCTGCGAGAAAGACTGTACGGACACCAATCCGACATCAACAAACTTCAACTGTACTCTTGCAGAGGACTGACGGCGGACGATACAGCTATGGTTCAATTAAGAGAGCGGACGGCTCTGGTTGAACACTGCATAGACGAACAACACTCGTTTGGTCTACAACAAACACAAATTGTGGACCGCAGTTTCAAACCGTGGAATCTGCAATTTTTGGAAATGTTCCACATTCTGAACACTCCGGATGTGGTAAACCGTCGCACAGATGTCGACCGGATCAGTTCTACCTACCAGGGCATTCTTCACACTATCAAATCCATGAAACTCAATAGAACACAAAATGTAAACAATCCACAACAACCAAACACACACCAAAACACATAGTACCGTGATACCACCCATCTAAACACCCCCCCCCTTTTTTTTTTTCGGGAACACACACACACACACACAATAAGCTATGTACGCACAACACTACAAACTTTCTCCCGAGTTACGTCACCAGCCTTCACTGTTCAAAACCCGTTGTGTAGTGAAGTGTTGATGGCGCAATTCCCCCTGGCAAAATCGAGCGAACTCCAGATTTCACGGTGGCCTCACTACTATTTTGGGCCGGTCTGGACGAAAGGATCTCCAAAACCCCACCCCGACCAAGCTTTGTGTAAGCATTTCGGACTTGGGACACTGTCTGACACGAAGTAAGTGGCTGGACACATTTGGGAGGGATTAAACTAAGTTATGTCTTCAATAAACCCTAGATCCTCCTGAAGAAGACTCAAACCAGAGAGTCGAAACGTCGAGTAATTTTGAAAAAACGGTGTTTCATTTGCCCCGACTGTCACAGCCAACAAAAAGCAGAACCAGTATCTACAGTCGTTAAACTTGTCGTAAAGATGAAAATGCATATGGAACATTCATGCGATAAGAGGCAGTAAAGTATGTATGTATGTATATATGTATGATCCCCATACCCGCAGGCAACTTGGTCCCGAAACACATGTGAGCGCTAGGTGAACAATTCGATCATCTTTTACTCCGTAATCTGTACACCCACGTGCATAAGTTTTTTTGCACGAATTTTAGTGCTACAAATACCAGCACAAAGAATAAAAAGAAACCCCTTTCAACTCCCCAAGCACCGGAAATTTGTAGCGGGTGTAGGGACACTTTGTATAGACGCCCTTGCTCCCATCACGTCACTAGGGTATGGAGCGACGAGAAATTAATAAGCATGCCCTTCTAGTCGAACCTTCATTAGAGAAGCAGGCAATCCACAACTCACAGCGAACGACCAAAGGAACACCCTACCGCGTATATAGTATTATTGGCGTGGTTTGTCTTTACTGAAGTGTATTGATGTTAGAGTGGATGAAAGTGTCAATTGAAAATAAAAATGGAAAGCTCTCACCAAATACGAAGAATCTTGGAAACAGCTCAATTCCGATCGCCTCGCAACATGACACTTGAAACTGCACAAATCTTGAATTCCTGCCTTGATCAGCAGAACCTCCGGCAGCAGTCCTGGTACCGCACGAATGACTGCTTCGACAATTCTTGAAAGACGTGGAACCACGGAACGCTTAAGCTGGTGGCCACTTCGTGAGGTTAACAAGCTCCTGTCGTTCTTGTTGCTGCTGACATCTCCTTCCGGAAGACGTATTTCAAAAATTTCACAAAAAATTCTGCTTGTCACTTCCACCACTTTAACTACAAAAATGTTTTGAAGCGAAAATAGGAACGAGATCTCCGGATTTTGCAAAACTTTTCACTTTTGAAGACAATTAAAAAGGTTAAAAAATTACAGCAATCAAAAACTCGTCCGACCACGGGCACAGATTGCTTCGATCTCCCATCCGATAAGAGGCAGTAAAGGTACCTTAAAAGATCCAAAAACTATCATTGGATCTCCAAAGACAGTTAGAATTTTCCTCTTTTGACAGGCTTCAATAATCTGAACAATCTTATCTCTTAGCACTGTACAGTATTAAAGGAATGGAGAAGAGATGGAAATTTGACTCCTAATGGAGCACCCGCAGTCGAGCAGTTTTTGACAGTTTGCTCCATAAGAAATACATTGTAGAAAAAAGCAAAAACTGCTCGAATGGAAGTGCTCCATTTGTAAACTTTTAAAACCAAAAAATCAAAATACATAATCATACATCCCTCTAGACTTGACACACTTTATATTCTGAAGAAGATATGGGTAAATACCTCAAAAGATTTTGAGATGTATTCACATAAATTAAATTTATTTAAAATTAGAGGTGGGCAAAACCGATTTTTTTTTAGGAGCCGCTCATTTTCGTCCACTCATTAAAAAGAGCGGCTCTTTTGAACGGCTCTTTCGTTCTTTTTTCAAATTTTGATAAAAAGGCTATTTTCAAGAGTGGTGTGATTTTTGTAGTATTGTAGTTTTTTTTTTATTTAACTTGTTTAAACTCAACGTTTAGGGTTCGAAGTATTGAATGGAAACTAAACTTAAATCTAAGATTTTGGAAAAAATGCTCTTAATTTTACAAAATTGCGTTTATTTCTGCCTAAATTGAACAAATTCTGATATTTAGAGACAGTATACTGCGAATTCATTTCAACATTCTGATTAAAACGATAAAGTCGATAACAGGTTAATCGAGCAAGAGTATTTGTTTAATTCCCAAAATCTCGTAGGCTATTTATCAAATTTTGGTAAAATTTTCCAAGTTTAGGAGTTTGAAATACTCATTTTTATATGATTTAATTTACGAACGGCAGTATAATTAAAAGTTATTTTTATTATATTCAGAAAATCATTCATTTTTTGAATTTCAAAGAAAACTAGAAAACTGAAAAATGTGAGTTTGGCAAACTTTAAGTAACTTGTGTGTTTTCTTATGACACGTCTGCTGTAAAAACGTGTCACAAGATAGCACACAAGCGATGGTTGCTCTTTAACCTGTCGTTTTTTATCCTAAAATACTGAAAGAAATCACCGTGTGACATTTTTGGAATTATTTTTTTATAAGCATTGAAATTTATGAAATGGCATTTTCAATCATCAAAATCAAATTTGTGGCTACAATTTGTTGGAAATTCTATGAACTGTTTTTTATAAACATAAAAATGGACAAGTTTTCAAAATCATTCCATCTTGGAACGGTTCTTTCAAAAGACCAAAGTTTCAAAAAGAACCGTGGCTCTTTTTTTGTGAGCCACGGTTCGTTCGCTCTTTTTAGTGAACCGGCTCTTTGAGCGGCTCGCTCTGCTTTTGCCCACCTCTATTTAAAATAAAACATTGGGGTAATTCTCCGCCAACTCACACAGCAGTTGCCCCGACCCCTCTTCGATTTTCGTGAAACTTTGTCCTAAGGGGTAACTTTTTTCCCTGATCACGAATCCGAGGTCCGTTTTTTGATATCTCGTGACGGAGGGGCGGTACGACCCCTTTCATTTTTGAACATGCGAAAAAAGAGGTGTTTTCAGCCTGAAACGGTAATTAGATAGAAATTTGGTGTCAAAGGGACTTTTATGTAAAATTAGACGCCCGATTTAATGGCGTACTCAGAATTCCGAAAAAAAACGTATTTTTCATCGAAAAAAACACTGAAAAAGTTTGAAAAATTCTCCCATTTTCCGTTACTCGACTGTAAAAATTTTGGAACATGTCATTTTATGAGAAATTTATTGTACTTTTTGAATCTATATTGACCCAGAAGAGTCATTTTATCATTAAGAACAGAATTTTTGCGTTTCTCTTTGTTTCGTCGTCCGTGTCTGTCGCGGGTGACGATGAACGGCCATGATCGACGACGACCAACTTTTTCAAAACTTTTTTTTTCGTAAAATCGCGATAACTCGTGATGTTTATAAGCAAACCCCTTATGTTTATATATCAAAATTTTTTTAATTGTCTGCTCTACAACTTTGTAGAACATTATTACACTCTTAAAAATAACCCTGCAAAGTTAGAAAAAAACACGAAATTTTAAAATGAAAAAAAATGTTCTAAATGAAAAAAGTAATCCTTCTGGGTCAATGTAGATTCAAAAAGCACATTAAATTTCCCATAAAATGACCTGTTCCAAAAAATTTTACAGTCGAGTAATGGATAATGGGAGAATTTTTAAAACTTTTTTAGTGTTTTTTTTTTTCGATGAAAAATACGTTTTTTTTCGGAATTCTGAGTACGCCATTAAATCGGGCGTCTAATTTTACATAAAAGTCCCTTTGACACCAAATTTCTATCTCATCACCGTTTCAGGCTGCAAATTATTGAAAAACACCTCTTTTTTCGCATGTTCAAAACTTGAAGGGGTCGTACCGCCCCGCCGTCACGAGATATCAAAAAACGGACCTCGGATTCGTGATCAGGGACAAAAGTTACCCCTTAGGACAAAATTTCACGCAAATCGAAGAGGGGTCGGGGCAACTTTTCCCGATTTCGTGTGAGTTGGAAGAGAATTACCCATTGGTAAAGCATGAATGACACCGATTATTTCTATCTTTCGAACTTTGGCCACTTTGGCAATGAAAAAGAGATGAAAGCTTAAACAAAACTATTGTAATAGTAATAGTAATTTTATTTGGCAACGATATCCTGTTAGTTAGACTTTTTATCAGGGCAAGGATGGATAAAGTTGTCTATGAGCAAAATTCCATCTCCCACTTCATAAACATCTCTGGAACTGATTCCTTATTGTATTTGGTAACGAATTTTATGTAGTAATGAATAAGAGATGGCAAATCTTGGAATTTTCTATAAATTAAAGCTCTACAACTAAAGTTTTCCCATCCCTGTCAAACATGGCACTGCACTTGCACTAGGCTGCAATTCAAGCTGGCAAGAGTACTGCACTCATACACTGCGATCGATAGAGTAGAAACACAGAAAGGGAAGCAAAAAACGCTCTGTTCGACACAGCTTAGTCGATGCAACACTTTAGCCGGTTGTGTTTGACTCTTTGCTAACAGCAACAGCAGCAAAAACATATCAACAATAAATCATTAACGTCGTTTTTAATTTACATTTAAATTGCGATATAATTACGTGGCGGTGTCGTCCCGCGTGTGGTGGGAGGAAGGTGTTGAAAGCTGCAAGTGCTAAATATCTGATGAATATTTGTGCACATCGCCACCGAGCAGAGATAATGATTTGTGTCGCCGTTTTACACGGTAGTTGGAGGTGGCAGGTGAATTTGCATGTAGATTGACAGGTCAACTGGATCGAGATCTACTTGCAGATTTAAGATATCTACAGTGTAGCTCACAATCTTTGTATCATTCCATCTCTTCTGACTGTACATGATTTGGGTAGTGTAGAAGGGATATATAATATATCATAAAATAGGCTAGAAATACTTCATACTTATCTATCTCTTCGAAATGTACAAAGTTATGGGAACGGAGAAGGGATGGGAACAAAAGCTGTAAAGAATCACTACCGAATCGTAATCAGAGCATCCGAAAACTAGTTTCTATTTAAACGCTCCCGACTCCAGAAACTCCCAACTCTCTGTGGTACAAATTGCCCCAGGCAACGCGAGAGATCCGAAACTACACCAAATCGGAAGCGTGGGAAGCGCACCGCGGAGTTCACCTGATCCGTCCGGACAAAACTGGCCGATCAACGCGGGCAGCTCCGGAGGTATCGGATTTCACCGTGCCGTCTCGAGACGGGCAAATGCCTCGCGGCGCTCACAAAACGGGACTTGGCGTTCGTTGGACCAAGAGAGGGAGGGGAGACGTGTGGACGTTTGGTCCCGGTGACGCCAAATAATTAGCTTAAAATGACCATAAATCTCTCATTAATGTCCTCGCGTGGACGGCCGTGAACGGCCCGGCCTGACCTGCGAGAGGTCTCTCGTCTCTCGAAAACGGCTCGAAAATTACGAGCTTTTCGTTGATGAGCTGGGGCGGGGAGAAGGAGAAGGGTGTGGAGTTCATTCACAAAAAAATCATTCTGGTTCGCACGAAACACGTATCGGTTTTTGAGAGGTTTGGGGGGTTAAAGGCAAATTAATATTCAAATTTGGATCTGCCTGGAGGATTGGATGTTCAGACAGTCTTGACTGTTGAATGACCCAGAGACAGACAGACATAAAGTTCAGTCGGGAGACATTGGAAGCACAGGTTCATTCATAAAAACGTGAGAGTGAATGTTGACGATGGCAACAGGATTGATTTGAATTTTTAGATGGACCGTGTATGAACAATTCAGAACAATGAACTATCTTCTTACTTTTGATTTGAATTGAATGACTTTAAATAATCATTTCGTTTTAAGCAATACCAAACATTTTCAGTCAAAAATGTGTTCAACCGTAAATAGCTGATTACCATAGATATAAAGGTAATGCAACAATATTAACTTTAAGATATTTTGCTTAATGCTAATTTTTAATGTTTGTTTTTTTTATAATTTTATACCAAAAAATAGAACCAGTAGCTTTTAATTGTTAGAAAATTTGCTTTTAACCTGATTTGGAACATAACAAAAATTACTGCGTACTTATTTTGACAGAAAAACAAGGGGATATTTTTTAAAACACGGCCAAGGACCCCAACACAAATACTTTTTCCAAAACAACATAACAAAAGTTTAATTAACATACCAATTTTTTTTTTTAATTTCAAGAGTTCTTTTATCCAATGTTTTATGAAAATTCCAAATTAGTTTAAAAATATTTTTGGCGGAATAGACAATTTTCGAAGGAAAATAGTGCAGAATCAATTTTCAAATTCATTTATATCCTGATTTATAATGCTATTCATAAAACTATTTAAACTCTCTCGCATCAAAAATGCAAAAATAACGAACTTCCGTCATGAAAAAAAAACTGATGAAACTGATGAAAAAAAACTGATCAAAAAGCGTTTTGGCAAAGTATTATTTTTATTTTCATTAATAATGTTGATAAATAGCATTATATTAGTATTCTGAAAGTGACACGATTTTCTCAATGAACATGATTCCATATCAAAAAATGGAATGCATTTTCGGATTCCTTGGACAATTTTCCTCTAGGGGAAGGTAAAAAAAGTTTGTAATAATTGATATTATGTGTTTTTGAAACATTAATTAAAGTAATCTCTTTATAGGCATTTCCAGAAGAACAAATATCATATGAAATGTGAAAACCTTTGATTCTTGCTTCGATTTCAGTTTAGAGTGTAATATGATTCGATAATTTTATAAACAAAACTAGTTTTAATGAATTTTAGGCAAAATGTATATGTATTTTGTTAAAAAGCTTATAAATTTAGTGAACTATTCATAAACATAGATTTTTTTTAAAAGCTGTATCAGACATCTTAGCGATGCTACATTTGCCATAAACATAAAATTTGAGCATATTAAATCTGATTTTTACAAGAATAACTATGACTTTGATAGTCATAGTTATTCTTGTAAAAATCAGATTTAATATGCTCAAATTTGATAGTCATATTTTGAAAATAGTAATCTTAAGACAAACCTTACCAGTTGGAAAAATTTTCAAAAGTAAATTGAAATTTTATCAATGTCACCCCGGTTTACGGTACTTTTCGATACAATGGCTCATGTACTTTTCAGCTTGAAATGCGTGCTGAAAGGTCAAAAAGTAATAATTTTCAATATTGTTTTGATTTGAACTGTGAATTGACTATGTACATGGACATTTGACTCAAAATGTCATTCTAATGGTTTTTTTCGGAATTGCAAAAAAAAAGTTGTATACAACTAGTTGCAAATGAAAAAGTTCGTTTTTCCTCAGTAAGGTGAGGAAGGCAAAAAAACAAGAGCGAAGACTTTTCAAAACAAATGCTGAAAAGTTCTGCATATCAGCATTGAAATGGATGCTGAAAAGTTGAACTTTTTCAGCACATGTTTTGAATGAAACGGTGGATTGACTAAATATATTGACTTACAGTTGCATTTTAGGGTGTTTTTCGGAATTGCAAAATACATTGCATGAAACCTCTCCTTGAAAATAGTTGTACTAGTACACAGAAAAATGTTGATTGTTGGAAGGTTGAAACTAATTAATGAAACATAATACCTCTTTTTTGAGTAAAAATACATAAAAATGTGTAAAAACTTGAACCTGCTGAACACCAAAATCTGATGAAAATTCTCCAGTTCCAGATGCAATATTACAATTGTTTTTTGATACAAAATCTGTCATAATTTCTGTGTACGACTCGTTCTGATAAAAAACTTCTATTTGCAACTTTTCATGTTTGACCAGTTAATATAGCTATAATCGATTTTGGGTTTAATACACTCTGAATGTAATCGCCACTATAACCCTTAACCCTCCAACAAAATCCAAGCTTTATGAAAACATTTCCTTCACCTCCAACTTCCTCAAAACTTCTGACTTCCTCAAACAAACAAAATACAAACACCCCATCGCAGTCATGATCTTCGCGAAGCTCGCAAAATTTCCCACCCAGACTGCCCAAGTTCAGACCCCGAACCAACACCAAGACTCCCGAAGACCCCAGACGCCAGTGCCTGGTCTCATCTCAGCCATCATCATAATCATCATCATCTCGGACGTTCCGTCGACGCCGGCCAGTTCGTGCTCCGTCTGGGTCCGCTGATTTTTCCCGGGCAGGCCCCCTCGAGGGGTCTTAAAGGGGAGGGGGAGGGTGGGGTAAAGGGGGAGGACCACCGCGCAGGGTCCCAAAACGGGTTTCTCAGCGTATGGGAGCGAGAGTGAGACGGAGGAAAAACCAACATAAAAACCTAATCGGCGTCGTTACGTTCGCCAAATGATGAGTGAAAACGAGGGAAAATTAATAATCGTTCAATTGCTCTGGTTGCAAGGGGTGGGGCGAGGTGGGGTTGGGTGGTCTTAAGAGGGGGAAGTTGGGTTGGACCCCACACGCGAGAAATGACGTGCGGGAAGGAAATCGTAACTAATCTCGTTTTATAGCATACCTTTGGGGTCCATCTTCTGGAGATTTTTTTTATGACTTATTTATTTTATTAGTATATAAGGGCAATAATTTTCCGTTTTGGCATCACGGATCGAACTTGCGGCGTGAGTTCTAAGCTCGAACAGAAATGGGATTACAATCGTCGCTTTAATTATTTATACCAAATATTATATCTCTCTCAACCCGACGTCGGAGAAACAGGTCGCCCAACCGGGATCGTTTCACGCTTTTTCGAACGCTTCTTTGCCGGGTCCAGGTCCAATCCAGAAGCAATCCACGGGTTGCGATGAAAGGTTGCGCGCTGACGGGATCGGATGAATAGCTTAATCAAAGCTCTTCCGGAGGGTCCGTCCACCTTTGGAAACCGTTTATTGTGTGGAGTAGAACAAAACCATCAACGAAAACTATAAGCTCATTAGGGATGGTCATTTGGGCTTGGAAATTGGGGCTGAGGCTTGGAGAAGAACGATGGTCTTGGGCTTTTGCTTTGAAGACAGATTTCATGCGTTGAAAGGCAGGCTACCGCCAACGAAGTTGCGGTACAGCCACGGTAATTGGCTGGCTGGTTTCCTAGGCAATTCGCACACTTGACGCGGTCATTGCTTTGATTTTCGCGGTATTGCGTTTTCCTTTTATTGTCGTGTGTTATGTTCTCATAAAGCTAAGAGTTTGTTGAGACTGAAATCATTTTTTTTGGAGAAAAGCCGAACATTTTAAGGGCAGGAAGTTTACAAAAGTTTAGAATTTCAAACTATTTATTTTTTGAAACTTTAGCAACGTTGCTAAATTAAGAATGTGCATTTTTATGTTGGTTATTTCAATCAAATTAAAAAAAAGGCTCTCAGAGAATTCAAAGTATCATTTTCATTAGAAGCCTCTTTCCAGATTTCTTTTCCAGAAAAATCAATAACTAAAAACTGTTCGTGGAACCTAATATTTTCCCCTTTTTGCAAAATACCCACTACGAAATCATCCCAAAAACCCTGACATAATCAACTCGCAAATATTTCATCACCAGCAAAAAAAAAAACGCACAGCAAACCAGCAACAAAATCATCACTGCGCTGGCATGGTTGGAAAATTTATTGAAACGATCTCATTCTATCTTATTAACACCACAAAATTGGTACCCTGCTCATCGTCGTCGTCGTCGTCATCATTCGTGGAGGGGATCCTCTCGTTATGAGAACGAGGACGCCAAAAGAAGACAAAATCGAAGCCTCCTGCTGCCCTGCCTTCCCCCTCCCCTTGGACGCCACTGCCTTTTACATGAAGCAAAAATGAAACAAAACCTTATATTATCGTTATTAATATTGGGTGCCTGACTGTTGAGATCATAATTACATGTTTCATGGTGTTTTGTTTATATTTCAAAAATATATATCTTCCTTCGTCCTCCCCGGTTTGCTGGCCGGTTCTCTGCTGGCAATCGAAACGAAAAAAAAAAGGTGAGCAGCCCCTTTCTTATTGATGCTGAGGCTGCTGCTGCTGTTCAATCTCGTTAGGTGGCTGGCCGGGATGCCTCGGGGCGGCCAAACGGCGCGATCATCGGCCCAACAGGCCCGTCCGAAAATCGTTTGTTAGCATAAGAGAGCGAGAAGCTGGAAGTTCCTGTCTCCTGTGTGTGGTGATGATTATACGAGAGTTGTTTTTCTCCTTCTGCCTTTGGGGTAATTTAATTTCACAAAACTTTCGATGCCTGTGGCATTGGGCTAGGAATTATGGGGGCAGCGAGTGCGACGAATTGCGACAAGCCCAATCAATTGAGTTATTTTGCGCCAATTTTGACCAGTTGCGAACCAATGCGGGAAGCACTGTGCAGAGCGTTCAAAGCCCCGGGGAAGAAGGTTGGATGCTCCTAGAAGTGATGCGATCTGGGCTGACCACATGCAGTGAGGGACTCATAACGAGGACAGACAGAGAGAGGGTAAACAAACGTGGAATGAGCAGCGAAAAATTATGAACATATCAGTTAATTTCTCCTTGGGTAATTTGGAAATTATACGTGCAACGGATCCCATCATATGGCTTGTTCTGGAGTTGGTCATGCAGATGCTGTTTTTTGTAACATTCTGGCTTTTTTGTTTGTTGCACCTTCTTTGTTTTGATGGTTAGAATACCGTCCGGATTGATTGGGATGATTTACACCCAAATAAAAGTTTTCTGACAACCAGTTTTATATTTACCACTCATTGGGAACCACCAAAGCCTTCTTCCAAAATGTGTATTCGTTTGGGCACACTGAGTGACAGTTTTCTTACTAAGTGCCCAGAAAAGAGTGTTCACTAGCCGAATAAACCAAAAAAAATGTCACGATAAAAATTCTGTTGAAAAAAAAAAAAAAAAAAAACGAAACTATTGGCACTACGCCCCCCGGGGCATGGCCTTCCTCTAACGTGGGATTTCTGCTCCAGCGCCTCTGACGAGACAGGAGAAACCGGGACCGACGTTTTACTTCACCATCCGATAGAAGCTCAGTGGATAAGGCGGGAATCGAACCCGCGTCTCATAGCATCATCGGGATCGGCAGCCGAAGCCGCTACCCCTGCGCCACGAGACCCACAATTCTGTTCAATTCTGTTATTACTAATGAAAAAAAAAACTGTTTATAAAATTCAAAGCAATAGAATTTGGGGATTTAAAATAAAAAAAAAACTAAACGCAAAAATTCTTGAAAGTTTTTAACATTTACGATTTTACGAATTCAGATATTAAAAAAATAATTTAGAAAAAAATAAATATAGAACAAACTGCAATTCAAATTGCACATATTTTTAAATTTAAAATCCAAAAATTAAAATTTCATATTTAAAATTTCAGAAACATATAAAAAATCAGAAAGATAAAAATTTACAAATTTCAGTAACTGAGCAGTTCTCTACGAAATCGATTTTTTTTTTATTTTAATTTTTGTATTTTTTAATCCGGCTTAAACTTTTTTGGTGCCTTCGGTATGCCCAAAGAAGCCATTTTGCATCAATTTAACTTTTTGTGACGAAAACTTGATTTGCAAAAAAACACTATTTTTATTTTTTATATGTTTGAGGGGACATAAAATGTCAACTTTTCAGAAATTTCCAGGTTGTGCAAAAAATCTTTGACCGAGTTATGATTTTTTGAATCAATACTGATTTTTTCTAAAAATCTAAATTTTTTCAACTTAATTTTTCGATGTAAAATCAAATTTGTAATCAAATAGTACTTTAATAAAATTTTCATAAAGTGTACCGTTTAAAAGTAAAAGCCATTTTTAGGAACTTTTTTGAAAATAGTCGCGGTTTTCAATTTTTTAAAAATTAGTGCACATGTTTGCCCACTTATGAAAAAAATATGTTTGAAAAGCTGATAAAATTCTCTATATTTTGCTTATTTAAACTTTGTTGATAGAACCTTTAGTTGCTGAGATATTGCCACGCAAAGGTTTCTAAAACAGGAAAATTGATGTTTTCTAAGTCTCACCCAAACAACCCACCATTTTCTAATGACGATATCTCAGCAACTAATGGTCTGATTTGAAATGTTAAAATATGAAATATTCACGAAATGTTCCGATTTTTTCGAAAACAATCTTTTCATTTTTTTAAATCAAGACACTCATTTCAAAAGGGTCCTTTTGAAATTTTAAAATAGTGTTTTTTGCAAATCAAGTTTTAGTGACAAAAAGTTAAATTAAAAATCACCAATTTTTTTTAACCGTGTATCATTTGTTTTCAGTGTAGTCCTTATTCATACCTACAACTTTGCCGAAGACACCAAATCGATCAAAAAATTCCTTCAAAAGATACAGATTTTTGAATTTTCATACATAATTTTTGTATGGACAGCTGCCAAATTTGTATGGAAATTTATATGGACAAATGAATGATGCAAAATGGCTTCTTTGGGCATACCGAAGGCACCAAAAAAGTTTCAGCCGGATTAAAAAATACAAAAAAATCGAATAACCGAAATCTGAGAGAATTGCTCATTTTATTTTCAAAAATACGAAAATTCTAAATTTAGAACTTGAAAATTTAAAAATTCAGAGAAATAAAAAAAATAATAGTCGTGGGTTGTAACAGAGACGACCAAAGAGAGTCGTGAGAGGTCTCTCGGAATAAAGAGAGTAGCTTTGATACTTTGTGCTTAAAAATACCAAAACCACAATGATTTTGTAACATGTAGAACCTACCAGACGCTTACGTGCACTGTTTGAAGTTACTTGTATCCGAGTTTAATTACCTGCAACGAAAAGAACATGAATAAAGACTTAGTAATCAAACTGACAGTACATACTTAAACCTAATATTTTTTATGTTTATCAATCAAAACTTTCGTTATTATCACTCCTACACGTAAGGCTTACAAAAGTTGGAACTTTATATCAATCGTTCAACATGATTCAACACAGTCCACAATCTCAGCCCAAGATCCAATCAACCAAATGCCGTCCAATTAGTTCAAACGAGATCTATTCTGGTCGCCGAACCCGCTTCCTTAT
Source organism: Culex pipiens pallens (assembly GCF_016801865.2). Lineage (NCBI taxonomy): Eukaryota > Metazoa > Arthropoda > Insecta > Diptera > Culicidae > Culex > Culex pipiens. The sequence continues at coordinate 122,561,388 of NC_068938.1, forward strand.
ACCGTTGCCGTCTGCAACCCAATCCATCAGAACAAAACGATCTCTCATCATCTGTCTCTTTCATGTTTTGTCCCGCCAAAATATCTCAAAGAACAGATCAACAGACAATTGGGGGACATCAAATGCGGTCGAGAGCTAGACCGCAAACAACAAAGTGCAGCAGCACAAAACCATTCTTCCTTTTTTTTGTTTTCGTTTTCGTTTTTTTTTTTTCAACCCGACAGATCAGAACAGATGTTCTGTGCTGTCCTGTGTCCACTTGTCCGCGAAGAATCCCAGTTGGCCACGGCGCGGCCCGAAAGTGGCCATCAAGCGACACTAAGATCGGTAATGATGGGGGCACGAACGGAGTAGGCTGGTTTTGCAATTCCCGCATGCTTGGATCAGATGTCGCGCCCGCGCCCTCATCATCGCGTTGGTAAAATCGGTGCGCTGACTGACCTGACACCCTCCCAGCTGGCGGCTGCCACTGGCGGGCGTTGTTGACTTTGTGTCGAGAGTGGCAATCGAAATTCCGTTACTATTTCGTCGGTGACAGCCGACAGCCCCGATTTGAACGACGACAATAACAAAACTTCGCGCAAACAATCGAGAAAGTGCTCGGAAAAGGGGTTTCCCCTTTGCCAGACGACGACGACTTTTCGAGCACCGTACCGGTGCGAAGGCATAACTGGGGTCCCTACTGGAGAGACCCCGCGAGCGCACGTCAAGCTGCGGTCGCCGATCGTCGTCGGCAAATATCAGAGAGAGCTGCGCTCAAACAATTTGAAAACAATAAATAATACTTCAAAACTAGCGCGCTGTGCAGAAGCCCGATGCGTAATAAGGTTCGTACGGTGTTTAAGGTTGGAACAGGTAAGGTCGTTTAGTTGGGTGTACCGAATGCCTTTACTGTCCTAGAGTCAAGGTTAGGAACGTTTACCCTTACGTCAAAGCAAGGAGAAAGCAAACGAAGAATGGCTTGCGTAAGCCACAACGCACTTTGAGTCGATAATCTGACAGTTCCAATTCAGCATCAGTCAAGCGATCATTCTTTTGAGTTCATCGATCAAGATACCCGAAAGTGACGATCATCAACTCAAAGCTGCATCCATTTGTCTGTGAACACCTTCGTGAGCAGGACTGCTAAGACTACAGTAGCAGCCTGTTGGTTTGACATCGATTTGCCAACCCTTAATTCGGCGCCTTCTTTGATTCTCATTTGACAGTATTCGCAAGAGTGGCGTAAAAGTGACAGTTCTCCGTTTGAAAAGTGTCAAACCATCGGGGTTCCACCGTAAACCTCGTTGCAAGGCTGTTGCTGCTGCAGCAGCAAAAAAAGGACATGCACTTCAGTGTTCACCCTCTGACAGCCAGCAGTTGTTGTGTGCGCGCGCAGCTGACTGCCGACGAGGCCGCAGCGGGGTTCCATTTTTCGAAGACCTTGGCCGCCACCGCCGCCGCCACCCGAGAGGAAGCGGTTAATTTCGGCAAACCGCAAATCATAACCATATCATCTTTCTATCAAGCTTATTATTTTCAAGCCTGGAAAGGAAAGGCGCAAGGCGCAAAATGTAAGGGGCGAAACGAGGTTTCGGGCCAAGACGGCACGGATTAAGGGAGGGCCTCCATCGAGAGCACCGGATTGTGTGCGTGTGTGTGCAGCCGGGAAGACCGGCTAGTTGTGTTTCCCAAAAACGGACGAGGTACGATGAATAGATGATCAAATTAGTGGGATAAACGGCTCAATAGAGCAGCCGGTTTTGCTGTTACGAGCTGGGAGGATGTGCTCGAATTTGCTGGAAATTTCGTAGTAAGCCGTGAATGCTCTTTTTGTAGTCAACAAGCTTTGCAAAGTAAGGCAAACAGGTGAGCGTTGCTAAACAGAACATTTTGAGCAAAAAAGTGGAAAAGGGCAGTTGTAAGCTTGTAAACAAATAGATGCAAGCTTGGTACACCGGCATCAAACGCCCATTGTTTTGCTGTACTTAACTATCATTTTGAACAAATAAACAGGAGAACAATTCAAGAAAATCGATGCAAATCAAACAAAGAGGAAGTTCAAACGAACGATTCATCATGCTCACGACTGCTGATGATTACATTATGAGCAGGATGCACTGTTTGTTTACACTTTACATTGGAACGACTGTCGACTGTCAAATCCTCAATAATAATTGAGTAACGTATTCGAGTGGTAAAAGTGACAGTTCTCACCAGGGTTGCCATGCTGTCAGATAAATCTGTAAATGCCAGATTTGTCCAGTATCAGTTAGAATATAGGTTCATCCTTCTCTGTGCCTAATATTGACAGATTTTGCCGGATTTTTCACTTTATGCCCATTTTGAACAACTTTTTTTTAATGGAGTAGTGCGGTGCCTGTGTGGACGCTCAGTCCTGTTTTTTGTGCTATTTTCCGTCTCTTTTGTGTCGCTGTTCGAGTGCATGGGGTGATTGGTCATTATAATTAAATAATGGCATCAGTAGTGCGGTGCCTGTGTGGACGCTCAGTCCTGTTTTTTGTGCTATTTTCCGTCTCTTTTGTGTCGCTGTTCGAGTGCATGGGGTGATTGGTCATTATAATTAAATAATGGCATCAGTAGTGCGGTGCCTGTGTGGACGCTCAGTCCTGTTTTTTCGTGCTATTTTCCTTCTCTTTTGTGTCGCTGTTCGAGTGCATGGGGTGATTGGTCAGTATAATTAAATAATGGCATCAGTAGTGCGGTGCCTGTGTGGACGCTCAGTCCTGTTTTTTCGTGCTATTTTCCTTCTCTTTTGTGTCGCTGTTCGAGTGCATGGGGTGATTGGTCAGTATAATTAAATAATGGCATCAGTAGTGCGGTGCCTGTGTGGACGCTCAGTCCTGTTTTTTCGTGCTATTTTCCTTCTCTTTTGTGTCGCTGTTCGAGTGCATGGGGTGATTGGTCATTATAATTAAATAATGGCATCAGTAGTGCGGTGCCTGTGTGGACGCTCAGTCCTGTTTATTGTGCTATTTTCCTTCTCTTTTGTGTCGCTGTTCGAGTGCATGGGGTGATTGGTCAGTATAATTAAATAATGGCATCAGTAGTGCGGTGCCTGTGTGGACGCTCAGTCCTGTTTTTTCGTGCTATTTTCCGTCTCTTTTGTGTCGCTGTTCGAGTGCATGGGGTGATTGGTCATTATAATTAAATAATGGCATCAGTAGTGCGGTGCCTGTGTGGACGCTCAGTCCTGTTTTTTCGTGCTATTTTCCTTCTCTTTTGTGTCGCTGTTCGAGTGCATGGGGTGATTGGTCAGTATAATTAAATAATGGCATCAGTAGTGCGGTGCCTGTGTGGACGCTCAGTCCTGTTTTTTCGTGCTATTTTCCTTCTCTTTTGTGTCGCTGTTCGAGTGCATGGGGTGATTGGTCATTATAATTAAATAATGGCATCAGTAGTGCGGTGCCTGTGTGGACGCTCAGTCCTGTTTTTTCGTGCTATTTTCCTTCTCTTTTGTGTCGCTGTTCGAGTGCATGGGGTGATTGGTCAGTATAATTAAATAATGGCATCAGTAGTGCGGTGCCTGTGTGGACGCTCAGTCCTGTTTTTCGTGCTATTTTCCTTCTCTTTTGTGTCGCTGTTCGAGTGCATGGGGTGATTGGTCATTATAATTAAATAATGGCATCAGTAGTGCGGTGCCTGTGTGGACGCTCAGTCCTGTTTATTGTGCTATTTTCCTTCTCTTTTGTGTCGCTGTTCGAGTGCATGGGGTGATTGGTCAGTATAATTAAATAATGGCATCAGTAGTGCGGTGCCTGTGTGGACGCTCAGTCCTGTTTTTTCGTGCTATTTTCCGTCTCTTTTGTGTCGCTGTTCGAGTGCATGGGGTGATTGGTCATTATAATTAAATAATGGCATCAGTAGTGCGGTGCCTGTGTGGACGCTCAGTCCTGTTTTTTCGTGCTATTTTCCTTCTCTTTTGTGTCGCTGTTCGAGTGCATGGGGTGATTGGTCAGTATAATTAAATAATGGCATCAGTAGTGCGGTGCCTGTGTGGACGCTCAGTCCTGTTTTTTCGTGCTATTTTCCTTCTCTTTTGTGTCGCTGTTCGAGTGCATGGGGTGATTGGTCAGTATAATTAAATAATGGCATCAGTAGTGCGGTGCCTGTGTGGACGCTCAGTCCTGTTTTTTCGTGCTATTTTCCTTCTCTTTTGTGTCGCTGTTCGAGTGCATGGGGTGATTGGTCATTATAATTAAATAATGGCATCAGTAGTGCGGTGCCTGTGTGGACGCTCAGTCCTGTTTTTTGTGCTATTTTCCGTCTCTTTTGTGTCGCTGTTCGAGTGCATGGGGTGATTGGTCATTATAATTAAATAATGGCATCAGTAGTGCGGTGCCTGTGTGGACGCTCAGTCCTGTTTTTTCGTGCTATTTTCCTTCTCTTTTGTGTCGCTGTTCGAGTGCATGGGGTGATTGGTCAGTATAATTAAATAATGGCATCAGTAGTGCGGTGCCTGTGTGGACGCTCAGTCCTGTTTTTTCGTGCTATTTTCCTTCTCTTTTGTGTCGCTGTTCGAGTGCATGGGGTGATTGGTCAGTATAATTAAATAATGGCATCAGTAGTGCGGTGCCTGTGTGGACGCTCAGTCCTGTTTTTTCGTGCTATTTTCCTTCTCTTTTGTGTCGCTGTTCGAGTGCATGGGGTGATTGGTCATTATAATTAAATAATGGCATCAGTAGTGCGGTGCCTGTGTGGACGCTCAGTCCTGTTTATTGTGCTATTTTCCTTCTCTTTTGTGTCGCTGTTCGAGTGCATGGGGTGATTGGTCAGTATAATTAAATAATGGCATCAGTAGTGCGGTGCCTGTGTGGACGCTCAGTCCTGTTTTTTCGTGCTATTTTCCGTCTCTTTTGTGTCGCTGTTCGAGTGCATGGGGTGATTGGTCATTATAATTAAATAATGGCATCAGTAGTGCGGTGCCTGTGTGGACGCTCAGTCCTGTTTTTTCGTGCTATTTTCCTTCTCTTTTGTGTCGCTGTTCGAGTGCATGGGGTGATTGGTCAGTATAATTAAATAATGGCATCAGTAGTGCGGTGCCTGTGTGGACGCTCAGTCCTGTTTTTTCGTGCTATTTTCCTTCTCTTTTGTGTCGCTGTTCGAGTGCATGGGGTGATTGGTCATTATAATTAAATAATGGCATCAGTAGTGCGGTGCCTGTGTGGACGCTCAGTCCTGTTTTTTCGTGCTATTTTCCTTCTCTTTTGTGTCGCTGTTCGAGTGCATGGGGTGATTGGTCAGTATAATTAAATAATGGCATCAGTAGTGCGGTGCCTGTGTGGACGCTCAGTCCTGTTTTTTCGTGCTATTTTCCTTCTCTTTTGTGTCGCTGTTCGAGTGCATGGGGTGATTGGTCATTATAATTAAATAATGGCATCAGTAGTGCGGTGCCTGTGTGGACGCTCAGTCCTGTTTATTGTGCTATTTTCCTTCTCTTTTGTGTCGCTGTTCGAGTGCATGGGGTGATTGGTCAGTATAATTAAATAATGGCATCAGTAGTGCGGTGCCTGTGTGGACGCTCAGTCCTGTTTTTTCGTGCTATTTTCCGTCTCTTTTGTGTCGCTGTTCGAGTGCATGGGGTGATTGGTCATTATAATTAAATAATGGCATCAGTAGTGCGGTGCCTGTGTGGACGCTCAGTCCTGTTTTTTGTGCTATTTTCCGTCTCTTTTGTGTCGCTGTTCGAGTGCATGGGGTGATTGGTCATTATAATTAAATAATGGCATCAGTAGTGCGGTGCCTGTGTGGACGCTCAGTCCTGTTTTTTCGTGCTATTTTCCTTCTCTTTTGTGTCGCTGTTCGAGTGCATGGGGTGATTGGTCAGTATAATTAAATAATGGCATCAGTAGTGCGGTGCCTGTGTGGACGCTCAGTCCTGTTTTTTCGTGCTATTTTCCTTCTCTTTTGTGTCGCTGTTCGAGTGCATGGGGTGATTGGTCATTATAATTAAATAATGGCATCAGTAGTGCGGTGCCTGTGTGGACGCTCAGTCCTGTTTATTGTGCTATTTTCCTTCTCTTTTGTGTCGCTGTTCGAGTGCATGGGGTGATTGGTCAGTATAATTAAATAATGGCATCAGTAGTGCGGTGCCTGTGTGGACGCTCAGTCCTGTTTTTTCGTGCTATTTTCCGTCTCTTTTGTGTCGCTGTTCGAGTGCATGGGGTGATTGGTCATTATAATTAAATAATGGCATCAGTAGTGCGGTGCCTGTGTGGACGCTCAGTCCTGTTTTTTGTGCTATTTTCCGTCTCTTTTGTGTCGCTGTTCGAGTGCATGGGGTGATTGGTCATTATAATTAAATAATGGCATCAGTAGTGCGGTGCCTGTGTGGACGCTCAGTCCTGTTTTTTCGTGCTATTTTCCTTCTCTTTTGTGTCGCTGTTCGAGTGCATGGGGTGATTGGTCAGTATAATTAAATAATGGCATCAGTAGTGCGGTGCCTGTGTGGACGCTCAGTCCTGTTTTTTCGTGCTATTTTCCTTCTCTTTTGTGTCGCTGTTCGAGTGCATGGGGTGATTGGTCAGTATAATTAAATAATGGCATCAGTAGTGCGGTGCCTGTGTGGACGCTCAGTCCTGTTTTTTCGTGCTATTTTCCGTCTCTTTTGTGTCGCTGTTCGAGTGCATGGGGTGATTGGTCATTATAATTAAATAATGGCATCAGTAGTGCGGTGCCTGTGTGGACGCTCAGTCCTGTTTTTTCGTGCTATTTTCCTTCTCTTTTGTGTCGCTGTTCGAGTGCATGGGGTGATTGGTCATTATAATTAAATAATGGCATCAGTAGTGCGGTGCCTGTGTGGACGCTCAGTCCTGTTTATTGTGCTATTTTCCTTCTCTTTTGTGTCGCTGTTCGAGTGCATGGGGTGATTGGTCAGTATAATTAAATAATGGCATCAGTAGTGCGGTGCCTGTGTGGACGCTCAGTCCTGTTTTTTCGTGCTATTTTCCGTCTCTTTTGTGTCGCTGTTCGAGTGCATGGGGTGATTGGTCATTATAATTAAATAATGGCATCAGTAGTGCGGTGCCTGTGTGGACGCTCAGTCCTGTTTTTTGTGCTATTTTCCGTCTCTTTTGTGTCGCTGTTCGAGTGCATGGGGTGATTGGTCATTATAATTAAATAATGGCATCAGTAGTGCGGTGCCTGTGTGGACGCTCAGTCCTGTTTTTTCGTGCTATTTTCCTTCTCTTTTGTGTCGCTGTTCGAGTGCATGGGGTGATTGGTCAGTATAATTAAATAATGGCATCAGTAGTGCGGTGCCTGTGTGGACGCTCAGTCCTGTTTTTTCGTGCTATTTTCCTTCTCTTTTGTGTCGCTGTTCGAGTGCATGGGGTGATTGGTCAGTATAATTAAATAATGGCATCAGTAGTGCGGTGCCTGTGTGGACGCTCAGTCCTGTTTTTTCGTGCTATTTTCCGTCTCTTTTGTGTCGCTGTTCGAGTGCATGGGGTGATTGGTCATTATAATTAAATAATGGCATCAGTAGTGCGGTGCCTGTGTGGACGCTCAGTCCTGTTTTTTGTGCTATTTTCCTTCTCTTTTGTGTCGCTGTTCGAGTGCATGGGGTGATTGGTCAGTATAATTAAATAATGGCATCAGTAGTGCGGTGCCTGTGTGGACGCTCAGTCCTGTTTTTTCGTGCTATTTTCCGTCTCTTTTGTGTCGCTGTTCGAGTGCATGGGGTGATTGGTCATTATAATTAAATAATGGCATCAGTAGTGCGGTGCCTGTGTGGACGCTCAGTCCTGTTTTTTCGTGCTATTTTCCTTCTCTTTTGTGTCGCTGTTCGAGTGCATGGGGTGATTGGTCAGTATAATTAAATAATGGCATCAGTAGTGCGGTGCCTGTGTGGACGCTCAGTCCTGTTTTTTCGTGCTATTTTCCGTCTCTTTTGTGTCGCTGTTCGAGTGCATGGGGTGATTGGTCATTATAATTAAATAATGGCATCAGTAGTGCGGTGCCTGTGTGGACGCTCAGTCCTGTTTTTTCGTGCTATTTTCCTTCTCTTTTGTGTCGCTGTTCGAGTGCATGGGGTGATTGGTCAGTATAATTAAATAATGGCATCAGTAGTGCGGTGCCTGTGTGGACGCTCAGTCCTGTTTTTTCGTGCTATTTTCCTTCTCTTTTGTGTCGCTGTTCGAGTGCATGGGGTGATTGGTCAGTATAATTAAATAATGGCATCAGTAGTGCGGTGCCTGTGTGGACGCTCAGTCCTGTTTTTTCGTGCTATTTTCCGTCTCTTTTGTGTCGCTGTTCGAGTGCATGGGGTGATTGGTCATTATAATTAAATAATGGCATCAGTAGTGCGGTGCCTGTGTGGACGCTCAGTCCTGTTTTTTCGTGCTATTTTCCTTCTCTTTTGTGTCGCTGTTCGAGTGCATGGGGTGATTGGTCAGTATAATTAAATAATGGCATCAGTAGTGCGGTGCCTGTGTGGACGCTCAGTCCTGTTTTTTCGTGCTATTTTCCGTCTCTTTTGTGTCGCTGTTCGAGTGCATGGGGTGATTGGTCATTATAATTAAATAATGGCATCAGTAGTGCGGTGCCTGTGTGGACGCTCAGTCCTGTTTTTTCGTGCTATTTTCCTTCTCTTTTGTGTCGCTGTTCGAGTGCATGGGGTGATTGGTCAGTATAATTAAATAATGGCATCAGTAGTGCGGTGCCTGTGTGGACGCTCAGTCCTGTTTTTTCGTGCTATTTTCCTTCTCTTTTGTGTCGCTGTTCGAGTGCATGGGGTGATTGGTCAGTATAATTAAATAATGGCATCAGTAGTGCGGTGCCTGTGTGGACGCTCAGTCCTGTTTTTTCGTGCTATTTTCCGTCTCTTTTGTGTCGCTGTTCGAGTGCATGGGGTGATTGGTCATTATAAATAAATAATGGCATCAGTAGTGCGGTGCCTGTGTGGACGCGCAGTCGTGTTTTTTTTTGTGTTATTTTCCGTCTCTTTTGTGTCGCTATTTGTGTACATGGGGTGATTGGATTTCTTCTTCTTTTTTTTCATTTATTTTTTGTTCGCGCGTTCGTTGGCCGATGAATTTTATTTTTGTTCTCTTTATATAGTTTTCGATAGAAACGATCCGATTTTTGTTTTTTTGAGACAAGCAAGTCGTATTGCTGGATTAAGTCCTTTCCATATCATCGAGGATCGGAAGGCACGTCGACGGATATGTTTTAAGGCTTATGATATAAAATAATTTTAATAAATGAAGCCCTTCCTACATCACCGTTGATCGGAAGGCACGCCGACGGAGAATTTCTGGAGAATCGCGGTCGAATTAATACTATATTTAAATCCCTAGATAGGTATCTTTCCGCAGCCGGCTGCCTAAGATTTTTAGAATTTCAACCCATAAACAAATTGCTCATGGTCGCATCACCTACCACAGTGAATCCTGACCTCATACCCATCTTACTAACCCCTCAAAACTCATGTGATACTTTGTCGGAGACGCAGTCGATTTGGCGGTCCCATCACTCAAGTATCGGCTAACATTCCTATCCACTTCCCCGTGTCTTACCACTGGTCGTGGCCGGCGTCGGTATTGATCAGCACGATAGGGACCTTTGAAAATTGCGAAGGGGTGATGATTGGTTCCTACTTTTCATCTGTGGTCCACGGAGCAATGTTTGGGGGTCCTGGTCAATAACGAAGTAGCAGCTACGGGTAGACACCAATGCTATGCTATGCTATGCTATTTTGAACAACTTTTTTTAATGAACGAATTTTATTAAAAATCGAAAGTTCAGAATGTGTTTTTTCATAAAGAAAATGTAAATTTTGTAAACAATTTTGAGGCCATAAAATCAGTTAAACTATCTGAATTCTTCAAACTTTAGAATAAACCCATATCCTCCCTCCGCTGAATTGTAGGATCGTTAGATTTTGCAAGATATTTTCAGATTTGGAATCAATACTTTGCTAGATTTTTCTAACTTTAACCTGGTAACCCTGGGTTTTCCACAAAATATACATTGTAGAAAAAAGCAAAAACTGATCTAGTGGAAGTGTTCCACTGTTTTTTTTTTTGACAAAGAACTTTGTCCTAAGGGCTCTATTCTGGTGAGGTGTCAATCCAGAAAAACGAAAAATGTCGCGCGTTACGAAAATGTTGCATGCTTGGTACTGGGGAAGAGGTCTGCGACGCAACAAGGCACTGTTGCGTCACCATTTCGAGCCAATATAAACCCCGCTCGATCAGCCCAAGGAAATCATTCTATCGCTGGACGCCGAAGAGTGAACAACAACCTGGACCTGGAAGCAGATGGCCTGGAGGCCCAGAAGCAATTGGCCGAAAAGCAGCTGGCCTGGAGCAAGGAGCAGCCCAAGCGGAGACAGGCCAGCCGAAATATTCTGGCCACAAGACCCGGAGTGGCCAGAACCCTCAGGGGTGTTCCGATGGAAGGCCATACGAGACTGGACAATATGGGTATCAAACTTCTTGGATTTTGATACTGGTGATGAAAATGGCCATTTTGACAGTATTGGCAACAACCTGGAGTGGCCGGTGCTCTCAGGGAAGTTCTCCCGGGAGGACATTTACCGAACCATACGATTTTGGGCAATATGGGTATCAAACTTCTTGATTTTCAATACTGGTAATGAAAATGGCCATTTTGACAGTATTGGCCACAACCTGGAGTGGCCGGTGCCCTCAGGGAGGTTCTCCCGGGAGGACATTAACAGAACCATACGATTTTGGGCAATATGGGTATCAAACTTCTTGGTTTTCAATACTGGTAATGAAAATGGCCATTTTGACAGTATTGGCCACAACCTGGAGTGGCCGGTGCCCTCAAGGAAGTTCTCCCGGGAGGACATTTACCGAACCATACGATTTTGGGCAATATGGGTATCAAACTCCTTGATTTTCAATACTGGTAATGAAAATGGCCATTTTGACAGTATTGGCCACAACCTGGAGTGGCCGGTGCCCTCAGGGAGGTTCTCCCGGAAGGACATTTACCGAACCATACGATTATGGGCAATATTGGTATCAAAATTCATGTTTTTCAATACTGGTAATGAAAATGGCCATTTTGACAGTATTGGCCACAACCTGGAGTGGCCGGTGCCCTCAGGGAGGTTTACTCGGGAGGACATTTACCGAACCATACGATTTTTGGCAATATGGGTATCAAAATTCATGGGTTTTAATACTGGAAATGAAAATGGCCATTTTGACAGTGTAGGCCAGAACCTGGAGTGGCCGGTGCCCTCAGGGAGGTTCTCCCGGGAGGACATTAACAGAACCATATGATTTTGGGCAATATGGGTATCAAACTTCTTGGTTTTCAATACTGGTATTGAAAATGGCCATTTTGACAGTATTGGCCACAACCTGGAGTGGCCAGTGCCCTCAAGGAAGTTCCTGGAGGACATTTACCGAACCATACGATTTTGGGCAATATGGGTATCAAACTTCTTGATTTTCAATACTGGTAATGAAAATGGCCATTTTGACAGTATTGACCACAACCTGGAGTGGCCGGTGCCCTCAGGGAGGTTCTCCCAGAAGGACATTTACCGAACCATACGATTATGGGCAATATTGGTATCAAAATTCATGTTTTTCAATACTGGTAATGAAAATGACCATTTTGACAGTGTTGGCCACAACCTGGAGTGGCCGGTGCCCTCAGGGAGGTTTACTCGGGAGGACATTTACCGAACCATACGTTTTCTGGCAATATGGGTATCAAAATTCATGGGTTTTAATACTGGAAATGAAAATGGCCATTTTGACAGTGTAGGCCAGAACCTGGAGTGGCCGGTGCCCTCAGGGAGGTTCTCCCGGGAGGACATTAACAGAACCATACGATTTTGGGCAATATGGGTATCAAACTTCTTGGTTTTCAATACTGGTAATGAAAATGGCCATTTTGACAGTATTGGCCACAACCTGGAGTGGCCGGTGCCCCCAGAGAAGTTCTCCCGGGAGGACATTTACCGAACCATATGATTTTGAGCAATTGTTCAAGGCTCAACTGCGATCGTTGACGATGGAATGAAAATCGTTGGCAAAAATGCTGCCTTCACGACTCCACGGCAAAACAAAACAGCCAATCAGAGAGCGGAAAGATTTTTTGCGTGGGTCAAAGCACACGCTTGCTTGTTCAAGGCCAACTGCGATCGTTTGACGTTTGACACTTGCAAGCGAAAATTGTTAATATTCGTTCAATTTTTTTTAAATGAAAATTTTGGGGGAAGTATTTAAATAAAATTAAACGCCAAGCGTCAAAAGCTTTAAAAATGCACAACAAGCAGTGCATGAATCATTTGAAACAATAACTCTTTCGTGAATTTTTCGTTGGCGCTGAAAAGCGCCATTTTGTTAAATTGCAGCAGAAGTTGATTCTTGTGGCCATCTCCTCGAGCGTCCATCCAAGTAGGCCTTGTTTTTCTGTTTCGACGTCGTTTTGGCAGCAATCTCACGCACACGCTGGCGTGTTTCTTCTTCTCGGAGCTCGCTCTTGATTTCCTCCAGTCGTTGATTTTTTTTTCGCTGCTGCTGCTGCTGCTACGATGTTGTCGGTTCGAACGATGACGATGGAATGAAAATCGTTGGCAAAAATGCTGCCTTCACGACTCCACGGCAAAACAAAACAGCCAATCAGAGAGCGGAAAGATTTTTTGCGTGGGTCAAAGCACGCGCTTGCTTGTTCAAGGCCAACTGCGATCGTTTGACGTTTGACACTTGCAAGCGAAAATTGTTAATATTCGTTCAATTTTTTTTTTAATGAAAATTTTGGAGGAAAAATTTAAATAAAATTAAACGCCAAGCGTCAAAAGCTTTAAAAATGCACAACAAGCAGTGCATGAATCATTTGAAACAATAACTCTTTCGTGAATTTTTCGTTGGCGCTGTAAAGCGCCATTTTGTTAAATTGCAGCAGAAGTTGATTCTTGAGGCCATCTTCTCGAGCGTCCATCCAAGTAGGCCTTGTTTTTCTCCTTCGACGCCGTTTTGGCAGCAATCTCACGCACACGCTGGCGTGTTTCTTCTTCTCGGAGCTCGCTCTTGATTTCCTCCAGTCGTTGATTTTTTTCCGCTGCTGCTGCTGCTGCTACGATGTTGTCGGTTCGAACGATGACGATGGAATGAAAATCGATGGCAAAAATGCTGCCTTCACGACTCCACGGCAAAACAAAACAGCCAATCAGAGAGCGGAAAGATTTTTTGCGTGGGTCAAAGCACGCGCTTGCTTGTTCAAGGCCAACTGCGATCGTTTGACGTTTGACACTTGCAAGCGAAAATTGTTAATATTCGTTCAATTTTTTTAAAATGAAAATTTTGGGGGAAGTATTTAAATAAAATTAAACGCCAAGCGTCAAAAGCTTTAAAAATGCACAAAAAGCGGTGCATGAATCATTTGAAACAATAACTCTTTCGTGAATTTTTCGTTGGCGCTGAAAAGCGCCATTTTGTTAAATTGCAGCAGAAGTTGATTCTTGTGGCCATCTCCTCGAGCGTCCATCCAAGTAGGCCTTGTTTTTCTCCTTCGACGTCGTTTTGGCAGCAATCTCACGCACACGCTGGCGTGTTTCTTCTTCTCGGAGCTCGCTCTTGATTTCCTCCAGTCGTTGATTTTTTTTCCGCTGCTGCTGCTGCTACGATGTTGTCGGTTCGAACGATGACGATGGAATGAAAATCGATGGCAAAAATGCTGCCTTCACGACTCCACGGCAAAACAAAACAGCCAATCAGAAGCGGAAAGATTTTTTGCGTGGGTCAAAGCACGCGCTTGCTTGTTCAAGGCCAACTGCGATCGTTTGACGTTTGACACTTGCAAGCGAAAATTGTTAATATTCGTTCAATTTTTTTTAAATGAAAATTTTGGGGGAAAAATTTAAATAAAATTAAACGCCAAGCGTTAAAAGCTTTAAAAATGCACAACAAGCAGTGCATGAATCATTTGAAACAATAACTCTTTCGTGAATTTTTCGTTGGCGCTGAAAAGCGCCATTTTGTTAAATTGCAGCAGAAGTTGATTCTTGTGGCCATCTCCTCGAGCGTCCATCCAAGTAGGCCTTGTTTTTCTGTTTCGACGTCGTTTTGGCAGCAATCTCACGCACACGCTGGCGTGTTTCTTCTTCTCGGAGCTCGCTCTTGATTTCCTCCAGTCGTTGATTTTTTTCCGCTGCTGCTGCTGCTGCTGCTGCTACGATGTTGTCGGTTCGAACGATGACGATGGAATGAAAATCGATGGCAAAAATGCTGCCTTCACGACTCCACGGCAAAACAAAACAGCCAATCAGAAGCGGAAAGATTTTTTGCGTGGGTCAAAGCACGCGCTTGCTTGTTCAAGGCCAACTGCGATCGTTTGACGTTTGACACTTGCAAGCGAAAATTGTTAATATTCGTTCAATTTTTTTAAAATGAAAATTTTGGGGGAAGTATTTAAATAAAATTAAACGCCAAGCGTCAAAAGCTTTAAAAATGCACAAAAAGCGGTGCATGAATCATTTGAAACAATAACTCTTTCGTGAATTTTTCGTTGGCGCTGAAAAGCGCCATTTTGTTAAATTGCAGCAGAAGTTGATTCTTGTGGCCATCTCCTCGAGCGTCCATCCAAGTAGGCCTTGTTTTTCTCCTTCGACGTCGTTTTAGCAGCAATCTCACGCACACGCTGACGTGTTTCTTCTTCTCGGAGCTCGCTCTTGATTTCCTCCAGTCGTTGATTTTTTTCCGCTGCTGCTGCTGCTGCTACAATGTTGTCGGCTCGAACGATGACGATGGAATGAAAATCGTTGGCAAAAATGCTGCCTTCACGACTCCACGGCAAAACAAAACAGCCAATCAGAGAGCGGAAAGATTTTTTGCGTGGGTCAAAGCACGCGCTTGCTTGTTCAAGGTCAACTGCGATCGTTTGACGTTTGACACTTGCAAGCGAAAATTGTTAATATTCGTTCAATTTTTTTTAAATGAAAATTTTGGGGGAAAAATTTAAATAAAATTAAACGCCAAGCGTTAAAAGCTTTAAAAATGCACAACAAGCAGTGCATGAATCATTTGAAACAATAACTCTTTCGTGAATTTTTCGTTGGCGCTGAAAAGCGCCATTTTGTTAAATTGCAGCAGAAGTTGATTCTTGAGGCCATCTTCTCGAGCGTCCATCCAAGTAGGCCTTGTTTTTCTCCTTCGACGCCGTTTTGGCAGCAATCTCACGCACACGCTGGCGTGTTTCTTCTTCTCGGAGCTCGCTCTTGATTTCCTCCAGTCGTTGATTTTTTTCCGCTGCTGCTGCTGCTGCTACGATGTTGTCGGTTCGAACGATGATGATGGAATGAAAATCGTTGGCAAAAATGCTGCCTTCACGACTCCACGGCAAAACAAAACAGCCAATCAGAGAGCGGAAAGATTTTTTGCGTGGGTCAAAGCACGCGCTTGCTTGTTCAAGGCCAACTGCGATCGTTTGACGTTTGACACTTGCAAGCGAAAATTGTTAATATTCGTTCAATTTTTTTTTAAATGAAAATTTTGGGGGAAAAATTTAAATAAAATTAAACGCCAAGCGTTAAAAGCTTTAAAAATGCACAACAAGCAGTGCATGAATCATTTGAAACAATAACTCTTTCGTGAATTTTTCGTTGGCGCTGAAAAGCGCCATTTTGTTAAATTGCAGCAGAAGTTGATTCTTGAGGCCATCTCTTCGAGCGTCCATCCAAGTAGGCCTTGTTTTTCTCCTTCGACGCCGTTTTGGCAGCAATCTCACGCACACGCTGGCGTGTTTCTTCTTCTCGGAGCTCGCTCTTGATTTCCTCCAGTCGTTGATTTTTTTCCGCTGCTGCTGCTGCTGCTACGATGTTGTCGGTTCGAACGATGACGATGGAATGAAAATCGATGGCAAAAATGCTGCCTTCACGACTCCACGGCAAAACAAAACAGCCAATCAGAGAGCGGAAAGATTTTTTGCGTGGGTCAAAGCACGCGCTTGCTTGTTCAAGGCCAACTGCGATCGTTTGACACTTGCAAGCGAAAATTGTTAATATTCGTTATTTTTTTTTAAATGAAATTTTTGGGGGAAGTATTTTAATAAAATTAAACGCCAAGCGTCAAAAGCTTTAAAAATGCACAAAAAGCGGTGCATGAATCATTTGAAACAATAACTCTTTCGTGAATTTTTCGTTGGCGCTGAAAAGCGCCATTTTGTTAAATTGCAGCAGAAGTTGATTCTTGTGGCCATCTCCTCGAGCGTCCATCCAAGTAGGCCTTGTTTTTCTCCTTCGACGTCGTTTTGGCAGCAATCTCACGCACACGCTGGCGTGTTTCTTCTTCTCGGAGCTCGCTCTTGATTTCCTCCAGTTGTTGATTTTTTTTCCGCTGCTGCTGCTGCTACGATGTTGTCGGTTCGAACGATGACGATGGAATGAAAATCGATGGCAAAAATGCTGCCTTCACGACTCCACGGCAAAACAAAACAGCCAATCAGAGAGCGGAAAGATTTTTTGCGTGGGTCAAAGCACACTGAAAGAAAGGCACATAGTAATGTCACATGTTTTCCACATGAATCTGCCCCATTCGACTTAACATGTGAGTATCATGTGTAAATCACATAGAAAATTTTCATTGCGTGCACCGGTAAATTCATGTGAAATTCTCATCGAAATTAAATGAAAAAACACGCGAGATTCACATGTAATCACACATGCATGTCACGTGAAATTCTTTTGAAAATGAAATGGATAGCACCCCAAAATGTTTGCTTTTCTGCAGGTAAAAAAAGAATAAAGACAACACTCATTTTCAAAATTTTTATTTTATTTATCACATTTTATCTTATTTTATTATAAATAACAAAACAGATACACATCTTGGCAAAGCCAGTTGGATCACACTAACACAACCAAATAAATAAAAAACACAAATAAATCTCTTGCGTTGCCGCATTGTTAAGTCCACGCTTGCAGTCACTGGTCACTGGCCACCGGATGTTCCTTCGAGGCATTTTGACAAAGAACTTTGTCCTAAGGGCTCTATTCTGGTGAGGTGTCAATCCAGAAAAACGAAAAATGTCGCGCGTTACGAAAATGTTGCATGCTTGGTACTGGGGAAGAGGTCTGCGACGCAACAAGGCACTGTTGCGTCACCATTTCGAGCCAATATAAACCCCGCTCGATCAGCCCAAGGAAATCATTCTATCGCTGGACGCCGAAGAGTGAACAACAACCTGGACCTGGAAGCAGATGGCCTGGAGGCCCAGAAGCAATTGGCCGAAAAGCAGCTGGCCTGGAGCAAGGAGCAGCCCAAGCGGAGACAGGCCAGCCGAAATATTCTGGCCACAAGACCCGGAGTGGCCAGAACCCTCAGGGGTGTTCCGATGGAAGGCCATACGAGACTGGACAATATGGGTATCAAACTTCTTGGATTTTGATACTGGTGATGAAAATGGCCATTTTGACAGTATTGGCAACAACCTGGAGTGGCCGGTGCTCTCAGGGAAGTTCTCCCGGGAGGACATTTACCGAACCATACGATTTTGGGCAATATGGGTATCAAACTTCTTGATTTTCAATACTGGTAATGAAAATGGCCATTTTGACAGTATTGGCCACAACCTGGAGTGGCCGGTGCCCTCAGGGAGGTTCTCCCGGGAGGACATTAACAGAACCATACGATTTTGGGCAATATGGGTATCAAACTTCTTGGTTTTCAATACTGGTAATGAAAATGGCCATTTTGACAGTATTGGCCACAACCTGGAGTGGCCGGTGCCCTCAAGGAAGTTCTCCCGGGAGGACATTTACCGAACCATACGATTTTGGGCAATATGGGTATCAAACTCCTTGATTTTCAATACTGGTAATGAAAATGGCCATTTTGACAGTATTGGCCACAACCTGGAGTGGCCGGTGCCCTCAGGGAGGTTCTCCCGGAAGGACATTTACCGAACCATACGATTATGGGCAATATTGGTATCAAAATTCATGTTTTTCAATACTGGTAATGAAAATGGCCATTTTGACAGTATTGGCCACAACCTGGAGTGGCCGGTGCCCTCAGGGAGGTTTACTCGGGAGGACATTTACCGAACCATACGATTTTTGGCAATATGGGTATCAAAATTCATGGGTTTTAATACTGGAAATGAAAATGGCCATTTTGACAGTGTAGGCCAGAACCTGGAGTGGCCGGTGCCCTCAGGGAGGTTCTCCCGGGAGGACATTAACAGAACCATATGATTTTGGGCAATATGGGTATCAAACTTCTTGGTTTTCAATACTGGTATTGAAAATGGCCATTTTGACAGTATTGGCCACAACCTGGAGTGGCCAGTGCCCTCAAGGAAGTTCCTGGAGGACATTTACCGAACCATACGATTTTGGGCAATATGGGTATCAAACTTCTTGATTTTCAATACTGGTAATGAAAATGGCCATTTTGACAGTATTGACCACAACCTGGAGTGGCCGGTGCCCTCAGGGAGGTTCTCCCAGAAGGACATTTACCGAACCATACGATTATGGGCAATATTGGTATCAAAATTCATGTTTTTCAATACTGGTAATGAAAATGACCATTTTGACAGTGTTGGCCACAACCTGGAGTGGCCGGTGCCCTCAGGGAGGTTTACTCGGGAGGACATTTACCGAACCATACGTTTTCTGGCAATATGGGTATCAAAATTCATGGGTTTTAATACTGGAAATGAAAATGGCCATTTTGACAGTGTAGGCCAGAACCTGGAGTGGCCGGTGCCCTCAGGGAGGTTCTCCCGGGAGGACATTAACAGAACCATACGATTTTGGGCAATATGGGTATCAAACTTCTTGGTTTTCAATACTGGTAATGAAAATGGCCATTTTGACAGTATTGGCCACAACCTGGAGTGGCCGGTGCCCCCAGAGAAGTTCTCCCGGGAGGACATTTACCGAACCATATGATTTTGAGCAATTGTTCAAGGCTCAACTGCGATCGTTGACGATGGAATGAAAATCGTTGGCAAAAATGCTGCCTTCACGACTCCACGGCAAAACAAAACAGCCAATCAGAGAGCGGAAAGATTTTTTGCGTGGGTCAAAGCACGCGCTTGCTTGTTCAAGGCCAACTGCGATCGTTTGACGTTTGACACTTGCAAGCGAAAATTGTTAATATTCGTTCAATTTTTTTTAAATGAAAATTTTGGGGGAAGTATTTAAATAAAATTAAACGCCAAGCGTCAAAAGCTTTAAAAATGCACAACAAGCAGTGCATGAATCATTTGAAACAATAACTCTTTCGTGAATTTTTCGTTGGCGCTGAAAAGCGCCATTTTGTTAAATTGCAGCAGAAGTTGATTCTTGTGGCCATCTCCTCGAGCGTCCATCCAAGTAGGCCTTGTTTTTCTCCTTCGACGTCGTTTTGGCAGCAATCTCACGCACACGCTGGCGTGTTTCTTCTTCTCGGAGCTCGCTCTTGATTTCCTCCAGTCGTTGATTTTTTTTTCGCTGCTGCTGCTGCTGCTACGATGTTGTCGGTTCGAACGATGACGATGGAATGAAAATCGTTGGCAAAAATGCTGCCTTCACGACTCCACGGCAAAACAAAACAGCCAATCAGAGAGCGGAAAGATTTTTTGCGTGGGTCAAAGCACGCGCTTGCTTGTTCAAGGCCAACTGCGATCGTTTGACGTTTGACACTTGCAAGCGAAAATTGTTAATATTCGTTCAATTTTTTTTTTAATGAAAATTTTGGAGGAAAAATTTAAATAAAATTAAACGCCAAGCGTCAAAAGCTTTAAAAATGCACAACAAGCAGTGCATGAATCATTTGAAACAATAACTCTTTCGTGAATTTTTCGTTGGCGCTGTAAAGCGCCATTTTGTTAAATTGCAGCAGAAGTTGATTCTTGTGGCCATCTCCTCGAGCGTCCATCCAAGTAGGCCTTGTTTTTCTCCTTCGACGTCGTTTTGGCAGCAATCTCACGCACACGCTGGCGTGTTTCTTCTTCTCGGAGCTCGCTCTTGATTTCCTCCAGTCGTTGATTTTTTTCCGCTGCTGCTGCTGCTGCTACGATGTTGTCGGTTCGAACGATGACGATGGAATGAAAATCGATGGCAAAAATGCTGCCTTCACGACTCCACGGCAAAACAAAACAGCCAATCAGAGAGCGGAAAGATTTTTTGCGTGGGTCAAAGCACGCGCTTGCTTGTTCAAGGCCAACTGCGATCGTTTGACGTTTGACACTTGCAAGCGAAAATTGTTAATATTCGTTCAATTTTTTTAAAATGAAAATTTTGGGGGAAGTATTTAAATAAAATTAAACGCCAAGCGTCAAAAGCTTTAAAAATGCACAAAAAGCGGTGCATGAATCATTTGAAACAATAACTCTTTCGTGAATTTTTCGTTGGCGCTGAAAAGCGCCATTTTGTTAAATTGCAGCAGAAGTTGATTCTTGTGGCCATCTCCTCGAGCGTCCATCCAAGTAGGCCTTGTTTTTCTCCTTCGACGTCGTTTTGGCAGCAATCTCACGCACACGCTGGCGTGTTTCTTCTTCTCGGAGCTCGCTCTTGATTTCCTCCAGTCGTTGATTTTTTTTCCGCTGCTGCTGCTGCTACGATGTTGTCGGTTCGAACGATGACGATGGAATGAAAATCGATGGCAAAAATGCTGCCTTCACGACTCCACGGCAAAACAAAACAGCCAATCAGAAGCGGAAAGATTTTTTGCGTGGGTCAAAGCACGCGCTTGCTTGTTCAAGGCCAACTGCGATCGTTTGACGTTTGACACTTGCAAGCGAAAATTGTTAATATTCGTTCAATTTTTTTTAAATGAAAATTTTGGGGGAAAAATTTAAATAAAATTAAACGCCAAGCGTTAAAAGCTTTAAAAATGCACAACAAGCAGTGCATGAATCATTTGAAACAATAACTCTTTCGTGAATTTTTCGTTGGCGCTGAAAAGCGCCATTTTGTTAAATTGCAGCAGAAGTTGATTCTTGTGGCCATCTCCTCGAGCGTCCATCCAAGTAGGCCTTGTTTTTCTGTTTCGACGTCGTTTTGGCAGCAATCTCACGCACACGCTGGCGTGTTTCTTCTTCTCGGAGCTCGCTCTTGATTTCCTCCAGTCGTTGATTTTTTTCCGCTGCTGCTGCTGCTGCTGCTGCTACGATGTTGTCGGTTCGAACGATGACGATGGAATGAAAATCGATGGCAAAAATGCTGCCTTCACGACTCCACGGCAAAACAAAACAGCCAATCAGAAGCGGAAAGATTTTTTGCGTGGGTCAAAGCACGCGCTTGCTTGTTCAAGGCCAACTGCGATCGTTTGACGTTTGACACTTGCAAGCGAAAATTGTTAATATTCGTTCAATTTTTTTAAAATGAAAATTTTGGGGGAAGTATTTAAATAAAATTAAACGCCAAGCGTCAAAAGCTTTAAAAATGCACAAAAAGCGGTGCATGAATCATTTGAAACAATAACTCTTTCGTGAATTTTTCGTTGGCGCTGAAAAGCGCCATTTTGTTAAATTGCAGCAGAAGTTGATTCTTGTGGCCATCTCCTCGAGCGTCCATCCAAGTAGGCCTTGTTTTTCTCCTTCGACGTCGTTTTAGCAGCAATCTCACGCACACGCTGACGTGTTTCTTCTTCTCGGAGCTCGCTCTTGATTTCCTCCAGTCGTTGATTTTTTTCCGCTGCTGCTGCTGCTGCTACAATGTTGTCGGCTCGAACGATGACGATGGAATGAAAATCGTTGGCAAAAATGCTGCCTTCACGACTCCACGGCAAAACAAAACAGCCAATCAGAGAGCGGAAAGATTTTTTGCGTGGGTCAAAGCACGCGCTTGCTTGTTCAAGGCCAACTGCGATCGTTTGACGTTTGACACTTGCAAGCGAAAATTGTTAATATTCGTTCAATTTTTTTTTAAATGAAAATTTTGGGGGAAAAATTTAAATAAAATTAAACGCCAAGCGTTAAAAGCTTTAAAAATGCACAACAAGCAGTGCATGAATCATTTGAAACAATAACTCTTTCGTGAATTTTTCGTTGGCGCTGAAAAGCGCCATTTTGTTAAATTGCAGCAGAAGTTGATTCTTGAGGCCATCTCTTCGAGCGTCCATCCAAGTAGGCCTTGTTTTTCTCCTTCGACGTCGTTTTGGCAGCAATCTCACGCACACGCTGGCGTGTTTCTTCTTCTCGGAGCTCGCTCTTGATTTCCTCCAGTCGTTGATTTTTTTCCGCTGCTGCTGCTGCTGCTACGATGTTGTCGGTTCGAACGATGACGATGGAATGAAAATCGATGGCAAAAATGCTGCCTTCACGACTCCACGGCAAAACAAAACAGCCAATCAGAGAGCGGAAAGATTTTTTGCGTGGGTCAAAGCACGCGCTTGCTTGTTCAAGGCCAACTGCGATCGTTTGACACTTGCAAGCGAAAATTGTTAATATTCGTTATTTTTTTTTAAATGAAATTTTTGGGGGAAGTATTTTAATAAAATTAAACGCCAAGCGTCAAAAGCTTTAAAAATGCACAAAAAGCGGTGCATGAATCATTTGAAACAATAAATCTTTCGTGAATTTTTCGTTGGCGCTGAAAAGCGCCATTTTGTTAAATTGCAGCAGAAGTTGATTCTTGTGGCCATCTCCTCGAGCGTCCATCCAAGTAGGCCTTGTTTTTCTCCTTCGACGTCGTTTTGGCAGCAATCTCACGCACACGCTGGCGTGTTTCTTCTTCTCGGAGCTCGCTCTTGATTTCCTCCAGTCGTTGATTTTTTTCCGCTGCTGCTGCTGCTGCTACGATGTTGTCGGTTCGAACGATGACGATGGAATGAAAATCGATGGCAAAAATGCTGCCTTCACGACTCCACGGCAAAACAAAACAGCCAATCAGAGAGCGGAAAGATTTTTTGCGTGGGTCAAAGCACACTGAAAGAAAGGCACATAGTAATGTCACATGTTTTCCACATGAATCTGCCCCATTCGACTTAACATGTGAGTATCATGTGTAAATCACATAGAAAATTTTCATTGCGTGCACCGGTAAATTCATGTGAAATTCTCATCGAAATTAAATGAAAAAACACGCGAGATTCACATGTAATCACACATGCATGTCACGTGAAATTCTTTTGAAAATGAAATGGATAGCACCCCAAAATGTTTGCTTTTCTGCAGGTAAAAAAAGAATAAAGACAACACTCATTTTCAAAATTTTTATTTTATTTATCACATTTTATCTTATTTTATTATAAATAACAAAACAGATACACATCTTGGCAAAGCCAGTTGGATCACACTAACACAACCAAATAAATAAAAAACACAAATAAATCTCTTGCGTTGCCGCATTGTTAAGTCCACGCTTGCAGTCACTGGTCACTGGCCACCGGATGTTCCTTCGAGGCATTTTTGGACACTGTGTACTCTCAAAGCTTTGTCCGAACTCGGTTAACTGCGGACTGTACACTCCAGAAATGGATTATCTGAGAAAAATGATATAGAAAAAGTTGTTAGTTAGGCATTTTTTTTAATAATCAATATGCTTACCGTGATCAACTCCGATTCTTCATGAATTTTAATGTTAAAATCTAAATTTAACAAATTAAAACTCTTGGGGCTCGGGACGAGCTCTGAACGTGCCGTTCTCCTTCTCGCCATCTTGCTCAATGAATTTCCGACACTTGACTTTCAAAATCAAAACATACAATTTTAACGTGGTTTCCACTTAATTATCAAGGGAAAAAACGGATGGGGCCAATCCAAGAGAAAATCACTTGACTCCAACGTGAACACCATGCGAAAAGAGAATGAAATGGTTTTCGCTAGCAATCAGCTGTTTTCAAATGATTATCACATCCATATGACCTGAAAATAATGTAAGGGTCAAAGGAAAAGCATATGAATTTATCGTGTAGGTTTTTGAAGTAGCTCACGTGAAAAAGCATTTGAATTTGCTATGTTGGTTTCTTTCAGTGCACGCGCTTGCTTGTTCAAGGCCAACTGCGATCGTTTGACGTTTGACACTTGCAAGCGAAAATTGTTAATATTCGTTCAATTTTTTTTAAATGAAAATTTTGGGGGAAAAATTTAAATAAAATTAAACGCCAAGCGTTAAAAGCTTTAAAAATGCACAACAAGCAGTGCATGAATCATTTGAAACAATAACTCTTTCGTGAATTTTTCGTTGGCGCTGAAAAGCGCCATTTTGTTAAATTGCAGCAGAAGTTGATTCTTGTGGCCATCTCCTCGAGCGTCCATCCAAGTAGGCCTTGTTTTTCTGTTTCGACGTCGTTTTGGCAGCAATCTCACGCACACGCTGGCGTGTTTCTTCTTCTCGGAGCTCGCTCTTGATTTCCTCCAGTCGTTGATTTTTTTTCCGCTGCTGCTGCTGCTACGATGTTGTCGGTTCGAACGATGACGATGGAATGAAAATCGATGGCAAAAATGCTGCCTTCACGACTCCACGGCAAAACAAAACAGCCAATCAGAAGCGGAAAGATTTTTTGCGTGGGTCAAAGCACGCGCTTGCTTGTTCAAGGCCAACTGCGATCGTTTGACGTTTGACACTTGCAAGCGAAAATTGTTAATATTCGTTCAATTTTTTTAAAATGAAAATTTTGGGGGAAGTATTTAAATAAAATTAAACGCCAAGCGTCAAAAGCTTTAAAAATGCACAAAAAGCGGTGCATGAATCATTTGAAACAATAACTCTTTCGTGAATTTTTCGTTGGCGCTGAAAAGCGCCATTTTGTTAAATTGCAGCAGAAGTTGATTCTTGTGGCCATCTCCTCGAGCGTCCATCCAAGTAGGCCTTGTTTTTCTCCTTCGACGTCGTTTTAGCAGCAATCTCACGCACACGCTGACGTGTTTCTTCTTCTCGGAGCTCGCTCTTGATTTCCTCCAGTCGTTGATTTTTTTCCGCTGCTGCTGCTGCTGCTACAATGTTGTCGGCTCGAACGATGACGATGGAATGAAAATCGTTGGCAAAAATGCTGCCTTCACGACTCCACGGCAAAACAAAACAGCCAATCAGAGAGCGGAAAGATTTTTTGCGTGGGTCAAAGCACGCGCTTGCTTGTTCAAGGTCAACTGCGATCGTTTGACGTTTGACACTTGCAAGCGAAAATTGTTAATATTCGTTCAATTTTTTTTAAATGAAAATTTTGGGGGAAAAATTTAAATAAAATTAAACGCCAAGCGTTAAAAGCTTTAAAAATGCACAACAAGCAGTGCATGAATCATTTGAAACAATAACTCTTTCGTGAATTTTTCGTTGGCGCTGAAAAGCGCCATTTTGTTAAATTGCAGCAGAAGTTGATTCTTGAGGCCATCTTCTCGAGCGTCCATCCAAGTAGGCCTTGTTTTTCTCCTTCGACGCCGTTTTGGCAGCAATCTCACGCACACGCTGGCGTGTTTCTTCTTCTCGGAGCTCGCTCTTGATTTCCTCCAGTCGTTGATTTTTTTCCGCTGCTGCTGCTGCTGCTACGATGTTGTCGGTTCGAACGATGATGATGGAATGAAAATCGTTGGCAAAAATGCTGCCTTCACGACTCCACGGCAAAACAAAACAGCCAATCAGAGAGCGGAAAGATTTTTTGCGTGGGTCAAAGCACGCGCTTGCTTGTTCAAGGCCAACTGCGATCGTTTGACGTTTGACACTTGCAAGCGAAAATTGTTAATATTCGTTCAATTTTTTTTTAAATGAAAATTTTGGGGGAAAAATTTAAATAAAATTAAACGCCAAGCGTTAAAAGCTTTAAAAATGCACAACAAGCAGTGCATGAATCATTTGAAACAATAACTCTTTCGTGAATTTTTCGTTGGCGCTGAAAAGCGCCATTTTGTTAAATTGCAGCAGAAGTTGATTCTTGAGGCCATCTCTTCGAGCGTCCATCCAAGTAGGCCTTGTTTTTCTCCTTCGACGCCGTTTTGGCAGCAATCTCACGCACACGCTGGCGTGTTTCTTCTTCTCGGAGCTCGCTCTTGATTTCCTCCAGTCGTTGATTTTTTTCCGCTGCTGCTGCTGCTGCTACGATGTTGTCGGTTCGAACGATGACGATGGAATGAAAATCGATGGCAAAAATGCTGCCTTCACGACTCCACGGCAAAACAAAACAGCCAATCAGAGAGCGGAAAGATTTTTTGCGTGGGTCAAAGCACGCGCTTGCTTGTTCAAGGCCAACTGCGATCGTTTGACACTTGCAAGCGAAAATTGTTAATATTCGTTATTTTTTTTTAAATGAAATTTTTGGGGGAAGTATTTTAATAAAATTAAACGCCAAGCGTCAAAAGCTTTAAAAATGCACAAAAAGCGGTGCATGAATCATTTGAAACAATAACTCTTTCGTGAATTTTTCGTTGGCGCTGAAAAGCGCCATTTTGTTAAATTGCAGCAGAAGTTGATTCTTGTGGCCATCTCCTCGAGCGTCCATCCAAGTAGGCCTTGTTTTTCTCCTTCGACGTCGTTTTGGCAGCAATCTCACGCACACGCTGGCGTGTTTCTTCTTCTCGGAGCTCGCTCTTGATTTCCTCCAGTTGTTGATTTTTTTTCCGCTGCTGCTGCTGCTACGATGTTGTCGGTTCGAACGATGACGATGGAATGAAAATCGATGGCAAAAATGCTGCCTTCACGACTCCACGGCAAAACAAAACAGCCAATCAGAGAGCGGAAAGATTTTTTGCGTGGGTCAAAGCACACTGAAAGAAAGGCACATAGTAATGTCACATGTTTTCCACATGAATCTGCCCCATTCGACTTAACATGTGAGTATCATGTGTAAATCACATAGAAAATTTTCATTGCGTGCACCGGTAAATTCATGTGAAATTCTCATCGAAATTAAATGAAAAAACACGCGAGATTCACATGTAATCACACATGCATGTCACGTGAAATTCTTTTGAAAATGAAATGGATAGCACCCCAAAATGTTTGCTTTTCTGCAGGTAAAAAAAGAATAAAGACAACACTCATTTTCAAAATTTTTATTTTATTTATCACATTTTATCTTATTTTATTATAAATAACAAAACAGATACACATCTTGGCAAAGCCAGTTGGATCACACTAACACAACCAAATAAATAAAAAACACAAATAAATCTCTTGCGTTGCCGCATTGTTAAGTCCACGCTTGCAGTCACTGGTCACTGGCCACCGGATGTTCCTTCGAGGCATTTTGACAAAGAACTTTGTCCTAAGGGCTCTATTCTGGTGAGGTGTCAATCCAGAAAAACGAAAAATGTCGCGCGTTACGAAAATGTTGCATGCTTGGTACTGGGGAAGAGGTCTGCGACGCAACAAGGCACTGTTGCGTCACCATTTCGAGCCAATATAAACCCCGCTCGATCAGCCCAAGGAAATCATTCTATCGCTGGACGCCGAAGAGTGAACAACAACCTGGACCTGGAAGCAGATGGCCTGGAGGCCCAGAAGCAATTGGCCGAAAAGCAGCTGGCCTGGAGCAAGGAGCAGCCCAAGCGGAGACAGGCCAGCCGAAATATTCTGGCCACAAGACCCGGAGTGGCCAGAACCCTCAGGGGTGTTCCGATGGAAGGCCATACGAGACTGGACAATATGGGTATCAAACTTCTTGGATTTTGATACTGGTGATGAAAATGGCCATTTTGACAGTATTGGCAACAACCTGGAGTGGCCGGTGCTCTCAGGGAAGTTCTCCCGGGAGGACATTTACCGAACCATACGATTTTGGGCAATATGGGTATCAAACTTCTTGATTTTCAATACTGGTAATGAAAATGGCCATTTTGACAGTATTGGCCACAACCTGGAGTGGCCGGTGCCCTCAGGGAGGTTCTCCCGGGAGGACATTAACAGAACCATACGATTTTGGGCAATATGGGTATCAAACTTCTTGGTTTTCAATACTGGTAATGAAAATGGCCATTTTGACAGTATTGGCCACAACCTGGAGTGGCCGGTGCCCTCAAGGAAGTTCTCCCGGGAGGACATTTACCGAACCATACGATTTTGGGCAATATGGGTATCAAACTCCTTGATTTTCAATACTGGTAATGAAAATGGCCATTTTGACAGTATTGGCCACAACCTGGAGTGGCCGGTGCCCTCAGGGAGGTTCTCCCGGAAGGACATTTACCGAACCATACGATTATGGGCAATATTGGTATCAAAATTCATGTTTTTCAATACTGGTAATGAAAATGGCCATTTTGACAGTATTGGCCACAACCTGGAGTGGCCGGTGCCCTCAGGGAGGTTTACTCGGGAGGACATTTACCGAACCATACGATTTTTGGCAATATGGGTATCAAAATTCATGGGTTTTAATACTGGAAATGAAAATGGCCATTTTGACAGTGTAGGCCAGAACCTGGAGTGGCCGGTGCCCTCAGGGAGGTTCTCCCGGGAGGACATTAACAGAACCATATGATTTTGGGCAATATGGGTATCAAACTTCTTGGTTTTCAATACTGGTATTGAAAATGGCCATTTTGACAGTATTGGCCACAACCTGGAGTGGCCAGTGCCCTCAAGGAAGTTCCTGGAGGACATTTACCGAACCATACGATTTTGGGCAATATGGGTATCAAACTTCTTGATTTTCAATACTGGTAATGAAAATGGCCATTTTGACAGTATTGACCACAACCTGGAGTGGCCGGTGCCCTCAGGGAGGTTCTCCCAGAAGGACATTTACCGAACCATACGATTATGGGCAATATTGGTATCAAAATTCATGTTTTTCAATACTGGTAATGAAAATGACCATTTTGACAGTGTTGGCCACAACCTGGAGTGGCCGGTGCCCTCAGGGAGGTTTACTCGGGAGGACATTTACCGAACCATACGTTTTCTGGCAATATGGGTATCAAAATTCATGGGTTTTAATACTGGAAATGAAAATGGCCATTTTGACAGTGTAGGCCAGAACCTGGAGTGGCCGGTGCCCTCAGGGAGGTTCTCCCGGGAGGACATTAACAGAACCATACGATTTTGGGCAATATGGGTATCAAACTTCTTGGTTTTCAATACTGGTAATGAAAATGGCCATTTTGACAGTATTGGCCACAACCTGGAGTGGCCGGTGCCCCCAGAGAAGTTCTCCCGGGAGGACATTTACCGAACCATATGATTTTGAGCAATTGTTCAAGGCTCAACTGCGATCGTTGACGATGGAATGAAAATCGTTGGCAAAAATGCTGCCTTCACGACTCCACGGCAAAACAAAACAGCCAATCAGAGAGCGGAAAGATTTTTTGCGTGGGTCAAAGCACGCGCTTGCTTGTTCAAGGCCAACTGCGATCGTTTGACGTTTGACACTTGCAAGCGAAAATTGTTAATATTCGTTCAATTTTTTTTAAATGAAAATTTTGGGGGAAGTATTTAAATAAAATTAAACGCCAAGCGTCAAAAGCTTTAAAAATGCACAACAAGCAGTGCATGAATCATTTGAAACAATAACTCTTTCGTGAATTTTTCGTTGGCGCTGAAAAGCGCCATTTTGTTAAATTGCAGCAGAAGTTGATTCTTGTGGCCATCTCCTCGAGCGTCCATCCAAGTAGGCCTTGTTTTTCTCCTTCGACGTCGTTTTGGCAGCAATCTCACGCACACGCTGGCGTGTTTCTTCTTCTCGGAGCTCGCTCTTGATTTCCTCCAGTCGTTGATTTTTTTTTCGCTGCTGCTGCTGCTGCTACGATGTTGTCGGTTCGAACGATGACGATGGAATGAAAATCGTTGGCAAAAATGCTGCCTTCACGACTCCACGGCAAAACAAAACAGCCAATCAGAGAGCGGAAAGATTTTTTGCGTGGGTCAAAGCACGCGCTTGCTTGTTCAAGGCCAACTGCGATCGTTTGACGTTTGACACTTGCAAGCGAAAATTGTTAATATTCGTTCAATTTTTTTTTTAATGAAAATTTTGGAGGAAAAATTTAAATAAAATTAAACGCCAAGCGTCAAAAGCTTTAAAAATGCACAACAAGCAGTGCATGAATCATTTGAAACAATAACTCTTTCGTGAATTTTTCGTTGGCGCTGTAAAGCGCCATTTTGTTAAATTGCAGCAGAAGTTGATTCTTGTGGCCATCTCCTCGAGCGTCCATCCAAGTAGGCCTTGTTTTTCTCCTTCGACGTCGTTTTGGCAGCAATCTCACGCACACGCTGGCGTGTTTCTTCTTCTCGGAGCTCGCTCTTGATTTCCTCCAGTCGTTGATTTTTTTCCGCTGCTGCTGCTGCTGCTACGATGTTGTCGGTTCGAACGATGACGATGGAATGAAAATCGATGGCAAAAATGCTGCCTTCACGACTCCACGGCAAAACAAAACAGCCAATCAGAGAGCGGAAAGATTTTTTGCGTGGGTCAAAGCACGCGCTTGCTTGTTCAAGGCCAACTGCGATCGTTTGACGTTTGACACTTGCAAGCGAAAATTGTTAATATTCGTTCAATTTTTTTAAAATGAAAATTTTGGGGGAAGTATTTAAATAAAATTAAACGCCAAGCGTCAAAAGCTTTAAAAATGCACAAAAAGCGGTGCATGAATCATTTGAAACAATAACTCTTTCGTGAATTTTTCGTTGGCGCTGAAAAGCGCCATTTTGTTAAATTGCAGCAGAAGTTGATTCTTGTGGCCATCTCCTCGAGCGTCCATCCAAGTAGGCCTTGTTTTTCTCCTTCGACGTCGTTTTGGCAGCAATCTCACGCACACGCTGGCGTGTTTCTTCTTCTCGGAGCTCGCTCTTGATTTCCTCCAGTCGTTGATTTTTTTTCCGCTGCTGCTGCTGCTACGATGTTGTCGGTTCGAACGATGACGATGGAATGAAAATCGATGGCAAAAATGCTGCCTTCACGACTCCACGGCAAAACAAAACAGCCAATCAGAAGCGGAAAGATTTTTTGCGTGGGTCAAAGCACGCGCTTGCTTGTTCAAGGCCAACTGCGATCGTTTGACGTTTGACACTTGCAAGCGAAAATTGTTAATATTCGTTCAATTTTTTTTAAATGAAAATTTTGGGGGAAAAATTTAAATAAAATTAAACGCCAAGCGTTAAAAGCTTTAAAAATGCACAACAAGCAGTGCATGAATCATTTGAAACAATAACTCTTTCGTGAATTTTTCGTTGGCGCTGAAAAGCGCCATTTTGTTAAATTGCAGCAGAAGTTGATTCTTGTGGCCATCTCCTCGAGCGTCCATCCAAGTAGGCCTTGTTTTTCTGTTTCGACGTCGTTTTGGCAGCAATCTCACGCACACGCTGGCGTGTTTCTTCTTCTCGGAGCTCGCTCTTGATTTCCTCCAGTCGTTGATTTTTTTCCGCTGCTGCTGCTGCTGCTGCTGCTACGATGTTGTCGGTTCGAACGATGACGATGGAATGAAAATCGATGGCAAAAATGCTGCCTTCACGACTCCACGGCAAAACAAAACAGCCAATCAGAAGCGGAAAGATTTTTTGCGTGGGTCAAAGCACGCGCTTGCTTGTTCAAGGCCAACTGCGATCGTTTGACGTTTGACACTTGCAAGCGAAAATTGTTAATATTCGTTCAATTTTTTTAAAATGAAAATTTTGGGGGAAGTATTTAAATAAAATTAAACGCCAAGCGTCAAAAGCTTTAAAAATGCACAAAAAGCGGTGCATGAATCATTTGAAACAATAACTCTTTCGTGAATTTTTCGTTGGCGCTGAAAAGCGCCATTTTGTTAAATTGCAGCAGAAGTTGATTCTTGTGGCCATCTCCTCGAGCGTCCATCCAAGTAGGCCTTGTTTTTCTCCTTCGACGTCGTTTTAGCAGCAATCTCACGCACACGCTGACGTGTTTCTTCTTCTCGGAGCTCGCTCTTGATTTCCTCCAGTCGTTGATTTTTTTCCGCTGCTGCTGCTGCTGCTACAATGTTGTCGGCTCGAACGATGACGATGGAATGAAAATCGTTGGCAAAAATGCTGCCTTCACGACTCCACGGCAAAACAAAACAGCCAATCAGAGAGCGGAAAGATTTTTTGCGTGGGTCAAAGCACGCGCTTGCTTGTTCAAGGCCAACTGCGATCGTTTGACGTTTGACACTTGCAAGCGAAAATTGTTAATATTCGTTCAATTTTTTTTTAAATGAAAATTTTGGGGGAAAAATTTAAATAAAATTAAACGCCAAGCGTTAAAAGCTTTAAAAATGCACAACAAGCAGTGCATGAATCATTTGAAACAATAACTCTTTCGTGAATTTTTCGTTGGCGCTGAAAAGCGCCATTTTGTTAAATTGCAGCAGAAGTTGATTCTTGAGGCCATCTCTTCGAGCGTCCATCCAAGTAGGCCTTGTTTTTCTCCTTCGACGTCGTTTTGGCAGCAATCTCACGCACACGCTGGCGTGTTTCTTCTTCTCGGAGCTCGCTCTTGATTTCCTCCAGTCGTTGATTTTTTTCCGCTGCTGCTGCTGCTGCTACGATGTTGTCGGTTCGAACGATGACGATGGAATGAAAATCGATGGCAAAAATGCTGCCTTCACGACTCCACGGCAAAACAAAACAGCCAATCAGAGAGCGGAAAGATTTTTTGCGTGGGTCAAAGCACGCGCTTGCTTGTTCAAGGCCAACTGCGATCGTTTGACACTTGCAAGCGAAAATTGTTAATATTCGTTATTTTTTTTTAAATGAAATTTTTGGGGGAAGTATTTTAATAAAATTAAACGCCAAGCGTCAAAAGCTTTAAAAATGCACAAAAAGCGGTGCATGAATCATTTGAAACAATAAATCTTTCGTGAATTTTTCGTTGGCGCTGAAAAGCGCCATTTTGTTAAATTGCAGCAGAAGTTGATTCTTGTGGCCATCTCCTCGAGCGTCCATCCAAGTAGGCCTTGTTTTTCTCCTTCGACGTCGTTTTGGCAGCAATCTCACGCACACGCTGGCGTGTTTCTTCTTCTCGGAGCTCGCTCTTGATTTCCTCCAGTCGTTGATTTTTTTCCGCTGCTGCTGCTGCTGCTACGATGTTGTCGGTTCGAACGATGACGATGGAATGAAAATCGATGGCAAAAATGCTGCCTTCACGACTCCACGGCAAAACAAAACAGCCAATCAGAGAGCGGAAAGATTTTTTGCGTGGGTCAAAGCACACTGAAAGAAAGGCACATAGTAATGTCACATGTTTTCCACATGAATCTGCCCCATTCGACTTAACATGTGAGTATCATGTGTAAATCACATAGAAAATTTTCATTGCGTGCACCGGTAAATTCATGTGAAATTCTCATCGAAATTAAATGAAAAAACACGCGAGATTCACATGTAATCACACATGCATGTCACGTGAAATTCTTTTGAAAATGAAATGGATAGCACCCCAAAATGTTTGCTTTTCTGCAGGTAAAAAAAGAATAAAGACAACACTCATTTTCAAAATTTTTATTTTATTTATCACATTTTATCTTATTTTATTATAAATAACAAAACAGATACACATCTTGGCAAAGCCAGTTGGATCACACTAACACAACCAAATAAATAAAAAACACAAATAAATCTCTTGCGTTGCCGCATTGTTAAGTCCACGCTTGCAGTCACTGGTCACTGGCCACCGGATGTTCCTTCGAGGCATTTTTGGACACTGTGTACTCTCAAAGCTTTGTCCGAACTCGGTTAACTGCGGACTGTACACTCCAGAAATGGATTATCTGAGAAAAATGATATAGAAAAAGTTGTTAGTTAGGCATTTTTTTTAATAATCAATATGCTTACCGTGATCAACTCCGATTCTTCATGAATTTTAATGTTAAAATCTAAATTTAACAAATTAAAACTCTTGGGGCTCGGGACGAGCTCTGAACGTGCCGTTCTCCTTCTCGCCATCTTGCTCAATGAATTTCCGACACTTGACTTTCAAAATCAAAACATACAATTTTAACGTGGTTTCCACTTAATTATCAAGGGAAAAAACGGATGGGGCCAATCCAAGAGAAAATCACTTGACTCCAACGTGAACACCATGCGAAAAGAGAATGAAATGATTTTCGCTAGCAATCAGCTGTTTTCAAATGATTATCACATCCATATGACCTGAAAATAATGTTAGGGTCAATGGAAAAGCATATGAATTTATCGTGTAGGTTTTTGAAGTGGCTCACGTGAAAAAGCATTTGAATTTGCTATGTTGGTTTCTTTCAGTGCACGCGCTTGCTTGTTCAAGGCCAACTGCGATCGTTTGACGTTTGACACTTGCAAGCGAAAATTGTTAATATTCGTTCAATTTTTTTTAAAATGAAAATTTTGGGGGAAGTATTTAAATAAAATTAAACGCCAAGCGTCAAAAGCTTTAAAAATGCACAAAAAGCGGTGCATGAATCATTTGAAACAATAACTCTTTCGTGAATTTTTCGTTGGCGCTGAAAAGCGCCATTTTGTTAAATTGCAGCAGAAGTTGATTCTTGTGGCCATCTCCTCGAGCGTCCATCCAAGTAGGCCTTGTTTTTCTCCTTCGACGTCGTTTTGGCAGCAATCTCACGCACACGCTGGCGTGTTTCTTCTTCTCGGAGCTCGCTCTTGATTTCCTCCAGTCGTTGATTTTTTTTTCGCTGCTGCTGCTGCTGCTACGATGTTGTCGGTTCGAACGATGACGATGGAATGAAAATCGTTGGCAAAAATGCTGCCTTCACGACTTCTTATCCCCACCAGTGCATCAAAAAGCGAATGACGTAGGAATGGGATAACCGGCGGAAAGGGGCGGGGCATCCGTCACCATTCTAAGCCAATATAACCCCGCTCGGTCAACCCTGGGAAACCATTCTATCGTTGGACGCCGAGGAGTAAACAACAACCTGGACCTGGAAGCAGATGGCCTGGAGGCCCAGAATCAGTTAGCCGAAAAGCAGCTAGCCCGGAGCTAGGAACAGACCAAGCGGAGGCAGGCCAGCCAGAATAATTGAGAGCCACCGGAATATTCTTGCCACAAGACCCGGAGTGGCCAGATTCCTTAGGGGTGTTCCGATGGAAGGCCATACGAGACTGGACAACATGGGTATCAAACTTCTTGATTTTCAATACTGGTAATGAAAATGGCCATTTTGACAGTATTGGCCACAACCTGGAGTGGCCGGTGCCCTCAGGCGGGTTCTCCCGGGAGGACATTTACCGAACCATACGGTTTTGGGCAATATTGGTATCAAATTTCATGGTTTTTGATATTGGTAATGAAAATGGCAATTTAGAAAAAGTTAACCAAAAGCTGCAGTGGCCGGTGCCCTAAAGGAAAGTTTTCCCGGGAAGACATCTATTGAACCAACGAGTTTTGGCAATATGGGTATCACAACTCATGGTTTACAATACTGGCCATTTCGAAAAAGGTGGCAACAATCTGGAGAGGCCGCTACCTCACGATTGTTCCAATTGGGGGACAAACATCGAATTATAAAGATATCATGTTTTTTTAATACGGAGCTTAAAGAGAAATTAAACGAAAATATAAATCCAATAATGTTTTGATTTTATCTGACGCATAATTCAACAAAATTGCTTAATTTTAAAAGCTTTTCTGCTAAGTTCTTTGTCATACTGGTCATGTGTAACATAACCACCTGCACCTTTTTTGCCAGCAGTTACATAACCAAATTTTTCGGCACCCTCAGCAAACGTCAAATCAGTACAAATTGATGTTCTTTTACGGATCTTTTCCGAAAAATCACGCAGCAATTTTGTATGGTTTGACGTTTGCGGTGAGAGTCGTCGCTCACAAAGTTTGACAGTTCGCTTTGCGCATGGCAAAATTTCACGCGTAAATCGTTCCTTAAACAGTTAAATCATGCAATATCTTCATGTATCTTTCAGGAGTGAAAACCATCTTTTTCTGTAATAATAAATTTTTTGATTTCATACATGTCTTTAACCCCTAAAGCGTGTCAAACTCGAACAAAAAACGCTTAAAGATTTATTACTTTATTTTGAAATATAACAACATTTTTCTTTGTAAAGCCTTTTCAATCTAGTTTGGCATGCTAAATATGCCCACAGAAAAAAATGGGTTGGAAATTTTCTGGAAATGGTAAAATTTTAACTGTTCTGAAAATCTTAAAAAAAAAGCTTTTTTTAATTGCTGAAAAAACTGCCTAACTTTATCTCATGTATATGCGCGAATGTTCAGTGACGGGATCTAAAGGAAAAATGAGCACAGAAAAAAACATTCACGTAATCGTGAATTGTGTTCATGAATTTGAAAACCACGAAGAAATTTATTCATGAGTATCGTGCATTTGCACTATAAACGTGAACGTATTCCTTCGTGGTTCACAAATTCATGAACACAATTCACGATTTCGAGAATCGTTTAGAAGGAGACTAAAATAATGAAGATCTGCAACTCTGCCTCAAGTTCTGGAGCAACATTTGAAAGGGACGGTACGACATTGCTCTTACGACCTTCCGTCCCATTTAAACGCGTGTAATGAAAGGCCGTAAGAGCAATGTCGTACCGCCCCTTTCGAATGTTGCTCCAGATATTGTTGCACAAAATGGGTCCTAACATGAAGCTTAAATTGCTGATATTATTGTTTACGGCGGAAAAGCTTATCTTTCTGAGTGCAAAGAGTTTAAAATTTATTTTTAAATCAATTTTGAAAAAATTACTTCGCGGTCCTTCTTGACAGAAAAGGTCCTACTTGACAGCTCGTTCCAAGGGGATCATAGTTGATCTATTGAAAAAATATTGTCTTGTTAATTTTTTTTTTTTGCATCCAAATTAAAAGAAGTGATCAGAAATGGTTTTTAAGGGTGTTTTTAATCATTGTACATCCAAATTTACATAGGGCGTTAGGACCCCATTTTTAAAATATGGTTTTCCTATGATCCCTTGTAAAGTATTTTTACAGTTTTGAGTCCGAACTTATCTCGTTTTTTCATTACGTAGCGGTAACAACTAAGGTTTAGTATTTTGTTCAGCTGTTGTTATGGAATGAACATTTCAACGATCTTTTTATGCATTAGACTCATTAAAGGAAATTGTTTAGTACTTAATTAGCAACTAATATCCATAAATCTAAGCTATTGTATACATTGTAACAATATTTGATCCCAATTTATATGAAGCTGAATAAATTCAAACAAATTTTATCAAAAGGGCGCAACTGTTAATGAAAACAATTCTTTCGCTTGCTGCAATGTCAACAATTATTTAAACGTTATAAATGAAACCGAAAATCAAAGCAAACCTCTTTCAAAATCTCATCCAGCCCCAACGACAACGACAACACTGTTTAGGTTGACACACCAGCTGCTGGCCGAGCGGATTGCTTGGATTTATGACGGTGTTGATCACACGGTGATCGCCACTCATCACCACGCGCGGGCCTGTGCCAGAGTGTCGTGTCGTGCTCGACAGAGCAAGTGACGCGACCGCGCGAGGGAAGCTTCAACTTCCTCAATAAATAATTTTGAACGATCGCTCATCAGAGCAGGCCCCGTCGAATGGCCCCGTTGAATTTAAAATCAGCTGATGGTGGAAGATTCTTTTTTCAAACGAGACTACTGCGACGGTTCTGGATTACGCTTCTGGGGAGGGGGGCTTAAAAGGTCGCCAACCAGTCAACAAACCAGTCGGAAAATGCCGCAGGCAAGGGCAGAGAAAAAAAAGAAACCAGAACAAGTGAAGGAACTTAATTATTATGCAAGGGCGTCAAAAATGTTTAATAGGCAAGAAATTTCCACCGGACACCTCTCGCCCGCACACTTCACTGTACTCACTCGGCGGTGACGATGATGATGAATCTTTTATCACGGAATTCCCAGCGAGGGAATGACGACGAGGACGACGGTGAAAAACAGGAAGATGCTGCTTTGTTTTGTAACTAGACCCGCGCGCGCCCCACCCTGCACCCCCAAATCCCGTGTCCTCGCGAGCCTGGAGAAGGGATCAAGCCGTGTCTGCCGGAACGTGGGCTCTCTCTCTCTCTCTCTCTGTCCCTGGGTAGTTTGTTTTGAAATGGAAATTTTGCTCCGTTTTTCACCACCCTACCTTGGAGCTTTGTACGACATGAAAGCCTTTTTTACAATTTTTCTCTACCTTCGAGTTGTGCAGCAGTAGGCCGTGGAAAGTGCCACCCTACATGCATGCATTCATACACATACATGCGGTGTCCTGACTGGAAGTAATATCGGGTTGAAGCATGTGTGAAAATGTGACTGACTAGCCGGCGAAGCTTTTTTTGCCTCTCGGGGCTCTTCAGAGTAGTAGACCAGGAAAAGCTGTAGTGGCTCTACAGTCTGGCGGACTCTGGAAATGTTTTTAACCTGTCAAAAATCGCGAGCCTGTCAAAGAACAATTGTCACTCTTAACACGCAAACACTACCAAATGTAAACAAAAACAAACCAGAGGTTGCCAGTTTGCAAGCTTTAAAGTTTCCGTGTTGCCAAAACAACCATTTCCGAATCCGCCAGACTACAACCAGGAAAACCCCGTCAAAAGGATCGAAGGAGGCCATTCCAAACACCTCCGCTCCCGTTTCTACCGGCCTACTGCGCGATTACCGCCAGCAGCAGCGGCGGCGGTTACTATAGAGAGTAAGTGGCTTTCATCCGGTGTGGTGGAGAGATTGTATGGAGGGCTCATCGAGCCAGAATGGCCTGGAGCCCTACGGCAGCTGCCGCGGCATCCAGAACCTGAATGAAAGCCGGGGTGGAGGCTGGGTTACTCGAGGGGTGCGCAAACAAAGCGCGGTTCACACACACTCGCACGTATATTAGCTCAATCAATAACACTTTCACTGCGCGTTCCGCGAACCATTGAAGGACCCCCCCCCTCCTCGTGCCTAAATTGCGTTCACACACACACACTCGGCAAATATGTACGCGTGAACTCGCGGGCGCCAACACCAACACAGACATGGCCTACTGCGAGCGCAGGCTGCTAGGATCATGTTTGGAGTTTTCCGACAATCCGGTTAGGGTGGTTCGGTAGAATCAACAAATTATTTTATGAATTCATAAATTAATTTTCCTTTTCGCGCACGTTGGCGAATGCAAGTGTGAGGGTGACGGGGAGGGGTTCTTTTGAAGTGCGATTGATATGCATGCCAATCGGATATTGACTTGAGGGATTACTCGCTCTCTTTTCCGGAGGAGGTGGGTGGGGATTGCCTGATTTCTACTGGATTATAATTACGAGTAACGCGGAGTCTCTTTGAAAAGATGGCCGAGTGGAGGGCTGATTTCCATATCACACGATAGGAAAGAGAGTCATTCTCGGCGAGTTCTTTTGATACTGGAGCAAAGAAAAATGGATTACACACCTCGGAAAAGCCGCCGTCAGCGGATGTTGGTAGTTAAGTGTGAATTTAATTATCCGTTTAAGATGTCCTGGCTAGTCAGGGGGCTTCAAAGTGAGAAATTAGCAAGTCGAGTTTCGAATTAGGACTTAAAGACTTAATCTACAGAGAGTAAATGGGTCTCGATTTGAAATGAGAGAAAGACGATGACATCGAAAGGATGAAGTTTTGTCTTAAAAATTTAAAGAAAAATAATCTTGTTACAATTTAATGTCATAGAAATAACAAAATAAATTTGAAAAAATCTTGTGATAACCACGTTCCCACACACGCAGCTGCAAGAGGATGCACGTGGTGACTTGCCCCAAACAAGTGCGGCTCCCCCACATTTCTGTGAATGGAGGCAACACTTGCGCGGGGATTTTAAAATTCATAATCAGTGCCCGTTTTAACTCTCGTTCTGTGTGTGATATTTATGATGCCTTTTTTCAGTACATTTAACCACTCTCTCTCGAGCAAATAAGAGTCAGAAGGTGAGTGAGCGAGAGGGGACGCGCTCGTATTGTTCTGCTTAATTTATTAGTCTCATAAGCCGGGCACGGCCAGGCTCAATGGCGTGGTCCTTGTTGTAACGTGACACTTGTCGCCACCGAGGGGTCCCCCAAACGCTGTTTCGCAGGAAAAACAAAGAACGAATGAATTTTTAATTGATCCGAGGTTGGACGGAGCGGCAGGGCTTTTGAGTCCCCACCAACGAAATCACAGCCACAACAATAAGTCATTAATAACGTTATTAGAAATATATTAAAACTTATATATTAATATTAAATATGAATACATTAGCAGGCCATGAGAAACGCGGGGATGACGAGGAGGGGACGCCGAGGGGTCGCCCATCACGATCGCCGCAGCAGTACACCATTCTGAACTTGTCACTATAAAGTGAGGCATTACCAACAGTTTGAGCATGGCTCGACCATTCCAGCGCCTACTTTGGGGCTCCGTCCGGCCTCATTAGAATTCAACACGAAACGCGAGGTGTGCGATTGACGCGCGGGAGCGTGCACATTTTATGCTGCCGAAGCATGAAGAATGCGTTCCTACGCGCGCACACACCTTCACACCGTGACACACACATGTAAACAGTAGGGTGACTACGAACAGCACGGATCACTTTCAATCCTTCGGCAAAGTGTCACCCTAACGCTCACAACGTTGCTGTTGGCGTTTTTCATGGCCTGCTCAGCACAGAAACGCGGATGTTCTCTAACTGGATCACCGTGTGTACATGTGTATGTGTGTGTGTGTGTCGGTGTGTGTGCCACAAGTGATAGCCATTAGCACCGCAATAAGATTGACACTTTAGCACACTGTGTTTCGCAGCACAATTAAGTTTTAAGGCACGAAGAGAAAAAAGTAGAAGCAGCAAATAATACATAGCCAAGGTGGTGTAAGAGATGGGACCTATTTTTGCTTTGTTTTGTGATGCACTGCCTATGTAGGTGGATGAGACAGAGAGAGAGAGAGAGAGGGATGAAGGACACACCAATTCATGTCGGTACGGCTTATGGGCACTTGATCCACATACCGGAGGACCACGGACCGGTTCCGGGATCTGGTGGGTGGCGAGCGCCTATGGTTAGGCACGTTCACACTTGAGCCGAAAGTGTCACTTGGAATCGAGCGGGGGTGGAAAAGACTTGCAATTTAGAACATGGTTTACGTGTGTTACATGTAAGGAACGTTCAAATATATCGCCAGGTGAGTTCATCCTGAGCCTAGCCGACATTCACGTGACTAAAAGGAGTGGCTTTTATTATCACACCGTGCGAGAAGTCCTTGCAGTCTACACGTAGACCCATTGGTGAGAAATTTTGCATAACTCCTACGTATGAGTATGACGCTGAATATGTGACATTAGCAAAGACACTACATACTGACAGTATAGATTTTTCCAGTTGCATGAACTAACCTTTTGGATCATTAACACATTCATTCATCACCTCCGATGGTTGTGGACGATTTTTTAAATGTCAATTATTTAATGTACATAAAAATCTAATGTTGTGTAGCTTCACACGATCTGTTTTTTAATCACTCAACGATGTTCTACAAATTAGTTTCAGAATTTTTAAAAATTAGGTGCTGGTTCGGTGGTAATGTAACACATGACCAATATGATAAAGAACTTTGCACAAAGCTAATATGATTTCTCGCTTACTTTTTCAAAAGGTTTTATGTGCATAGGAAACCCACGGCGCATTGGTGGTTTTGAAAAAGCGACTTTTCTAAAGAAATATCCAAAAAAATTGAAAAAAAAAATCTTCAAAAAAAGTTGATCTGACCCCCTGACGAAATATTTTCGTTACTCCCCGCAAAATATCGAGTTGGGGGAGCGGCCGTGCTCTAAACGTCAAAATTTTCAAAAAACAAATTTTACATAAAAGTCTCCATATTGACTATTGTCCTTGTGAAGTTACAGAAATTTTAAAAATAAAAATGTTGAAAAACTAGAGGTTTTGGCCAAGGGTCCTGATTTTCGGTTCAAAGAGCAGAAATCACTCACTCATCGCCGAGCGAATCTTTGCCGACACAAATACTTCGTGAATTTCTTTGCCCACTCCGTCCGTCGACCCGAGTCACACACGAATACGTTCAGAGAGGAGAGAATCTAACAACATACCAGCTCGGCTCTTTTTTGGCCTGCAGTATCGCAGTTTGCCGTAATTTTGTTTTTGGCATGATGTAAATTGCTTGTAAATGTGTCCTTGATGTCATGTTATCAACAAAATTGCAAAACATTTTTGATAACATAGATTTTAAGCAGTTTAATAACTGAGTAAAACAATGCCGCTCGCGAACTATTTCGACTCAGTGACTGAGCGACATTACGCAATCGGCCTCTCTGAATCATTCGCTGTACTTCCCGATTGAAGTGAGAGGGAGAGCAAAGAGAGATTATTCTGCAACGATCGGTGTGGAAGCGACGTTCAGAGCCGTTTTTTGTCGCTTTCAATGTGTGATCGCGAGTGAATTACTCGTTTTGGAGCAATCAGGACCCTTGGTTTTGGCCAGTTTATGGCAATTTCTATAACGTCATCCGGACACTTAGTAGCATATCATTTTTGTTATAGCTGACAAAATTCATGTTATAAGTTGGATATGAAGAAATATCATCAGGATGTAGTATTAACAGTTAGTTTTAAGAGA
This sequence comes from Culex pipiens pallens, assembly GCF_016801865.2. Lineage (NCBI taxonomy): Eukaryota > Metazoa > Arthropoda > Insecta > Diptera > Culicidae > Culex > Culex pipiens. The sequence continues at coordinate 122,603,725 of NC_068938.1, forward strand.
ATGCATGCAAAATATGTCTTTTCTAACAATTTTTCATCAGAATTTGATAATTAAAATGACTTGTTGTGCTTCGAATCCCGGACACTGATAAAAGCTGATTCGAAATGCGGACACTTTTGCTTCGAATTCCGGACACTCGTTTTGCCTTCCTCACTGAGGTAAGGCTATAATCCTGCTCTAAAAATGAACTTCGTATAAAAACGTCGTAGACCCACCTTCATGTATACATATCGACTCAGAATCGAAAACTGAACAAATGTCTGTGTGTATGTGTGTGTGTATGTGTGTGTATGTGTGTGTGTATGTGTGTGTGTATGTATGTATGTGACCAACAAACTAGCTCATGTTTCTCGGCACTGGCTGAACCGATTTGACCCGTTGTTGCATTCGACTTGGTTTAGGGTCCCATAGATCGAGTTTTATACAGATTGAAGTTTCGATAAGTAGTTCAAAAGTTATGTATAAAAATGTGTTTTCACATATTTTTGGATCACACTTAAATGTATGTAAACTATGTCCGGATCCACCATCCAACCCAACGTTGGTTAGGTTATCAAAATACCTTTCCAACGAGTCTAAAACATTGAAGATCTGGCAACCCTGTCTCGAGATATGGCCTCTTAAGTGATATTGATGTACTTTTTTGAAGCCGGATCTCACTTAAATGTATGTAAACTATGTCCGGGTCCATCATCCGACCAATTGTTGGTTAGGTTACCAAAACGACGTTGTCGTGCTATCTTGTCGCACCCGCCATTTTGACGTTCCGAGAAAAACGCGTTTTAATGTTTGACCTTGAATATTCAAAAACGAGAGCACGCAATGTAAACAATAACAAACACGTTTTGTTTGGCTCACCAGTCTGTGCATTGTCCCAAAGTTTGGTTGAAGTTGGTTGCTGGAGTCCCGAGTTATAATTACAAATGTTTACGGTAGTCTAGCTTGTACGTGCGACAAACGCATCCTGACTTTCCTGGCCTGAAATCCCTTTGGCCTTTTGTCGCACTAACATCAATTTTCATGGAGTGACAAGATAGCACGACAAATTTGGAACTACTTTCATATGTAAAGTGACAAAAATGCACGGAGTTTTTTCGGTTTTTGTTGAATATCTCAGGATTGAAATCGAATTTTGGGAATCTGTGAAGGTCAAAAGGTGAGGCATTGTGAGCTGCACAAAATGGCGTTCTTAACTCAATTTGGCCCAAAATGCACGTACGACAAGTTAGCACGATGGCGACGAAAAGACCTTTCCAACGAGTGCAAAACATCGAAGATCTGGCAACCCTGTCTCGAGACATGGCCACTTAAGTGATATCGATGTACTTTTTGGAAGCCGGATATAAAAAATAGATGAAACTTGTGTACAGCCATTGTTGTGAGGAAGGCTCCAACCACATAGGTGGATTAAGTTAGTTTTTGCTTATGAATTGCACAAATTTGGACTGAAATGATAGTGAATGGCATTCTAAGCTGTTAACATCAAAACAATCAATATTTTATATACAAATTTGGTATTATGTAAGGAAATCGAAACCATAAATTTCTGCTTTGCCTTCCCGGTGCTTCGGACGTCTATGAAATATTTTACGTGAAATGTTTCGCATTTTTGGTAATCTTATAATTTTATTTTATTTTTTTGTTTTGGCAATAACTACAGCGTTCAAACAAACTTTAAATGAAAGTTGATGTTAGAATTCATCAAATAACCCATTTTGACATTTATAATGCGAACTTATATCCAAAAAAAAATAAATAAAACAAGATGAGGTGTCTAGGTTTTGAAGCGTCCGGGAATTCGAATCATGACGTTATGACAGACTTGATTTTACAGTCTCGAAAATATTTTCGCCGGAAAACTTTTCAAAATAACTCGTTTTATTGTTGATGTAAGCTAATTTACTATCCAAGTTACTGCCACTACCCTACACTATACTACACTGAAAAAAATAGTTTGTACGAACAATGTGATTAAGCTGATATCTGTGATTTCATATTGAAATGCTGTCAAAAGCAAACTTGTTATAAATAGGACGGGCTTTCCGGTCAAAATATTTTCGGGACTGAAAAATCAAGTCTCACATAAAGAAATTGTCAAAAATGGCTTATTTTTTCAGCATTTTTATTTTAAGCAAGCCGCTGTAACTTCACAACCATTGGAAATGGAGACTTTATGTAAAATTGTCCGGAGAATCGATTCCTGCGTTTGGTTTTTGAAAATTGTGACGTTTAGATCACTTAAAAAAAACAATTTCAGCAAATGATTTATGTATTTTTTTAGGAGAGGATCTCTATCCCAAATTTTACGGAGGCTTAGGCTATTTTTACGAAAAAAAAATTGATCGAAAAAAATCGTGGGCACACCTTCAAATTTGACTTTTAAACTTTAAAATCAAAAATCTCATAGAAGTGGCGTGTACTTTTCTCTCAGTGTATTTTTTTAGAAATCCTGTCAAATTTCCTGCAAGTTTGACTTTGACGACTTTTTGATACGGTGCATCGGCTTTGAGTTGCAGCAATTTTTAAATTACGAAACACAAAAATATTCTCAAATGTCATTATCGAGTGCAACTGGCGCCATATACACAAAAATGACTTATATAAGCGTAGGTTCATTTATCAAAACAAACTCTGCTGAATTTGTTAAATGCAACGAGGGTTGAAAAAATCAAGTTTTACAACAGTTTTGGATAAGTAAAAACCCGAATAAGTGTTGAAAAGTATTTCTCTTCGATACAAGTACTGAAAAGCTGAGTGATATGTTGAACTTTTCAGCACTGTTATTTTTGGTGACGGCAATATGGTCATTTTGCCACTAAAAAGCAAATCCGGAAAACACCAAGGGGAATTTCGCGTTTGTTTGACAGGATAAGCATTAAGCACTCTCCTCTAACTTCATCCAATTTGCAGATTTTCACTATTTTAACAACTTATTTTGTCAACTTCTAGCACCCTAAACGGCATTGAACTTCGATCTCGCTAAATCTTATCTATACTTAAATTTTGCAAAATGTAAAACATAATTAATGAAATGAAAAACTTCTGAAAGATTGATACAAATATATCAATTTAAAGCTTGCAAAGTGTTTTTTTTACCATTTGCTGTCAAGTAAATTCAATAATTAAATAAAGATTTTGCACGAATGATAACGTCCTACAATGGAATTCTCAAACCTTCCCCAAAAAAACCCCATCAATCGTCACATCCACCCTTGCTTAGAGCACACGATCCGCGAAATGGCCCGTGCCAGGTTTGTTTTTCTTTTCCATTTCTCCCACTTTTCTTTTTCGACAGTTAACCAAGTGCCCAGGATAATGAGACCCCCCTGGTTTCCCCCTTCCCGGCCAAGTTTTTCTTTGGGGCTGCTGATTTCGACACCTCCAAATTTTTCAAAAAGGTGACTCTAGTGTGCATTTTCTCTTCACAAAGTGGTAAAGTGGTTTCCTTTTCAACACGCCATCAAGAAAATACAAAACACTGAAAAAAGTGGGATTTTTTTTTGGGTGGTGGTGGGGAGGATGGGGTGGTGCTCCTCACATTTTTTTTTCGATTGCACTTGGGGGAACAGGGGGATCCCGGTTTTTTTTTCGGTGTGACATTGCACGTCGGCTTGTTGTCACACCATCAGCGGAATTGGTTTGGGAGAATAGAAGCAAAAGGATGCAACTGCTGCTTGAGCTTTTCGCGCGGTTTTCTCGCCGTGTCTGATTTAAGAGGAAGGGTGGTGGGGGGATGTTGGAATGAATGGTGTGTGCTTTTTGAAGGATTCTCGCTCACACACACAAACACATACACGCAAACCATCTGCACCGTTGAGTTGGTAATTACAAAAGGGGCGCGAAAATTGTGAATGGTGATGTTTAGGTGAAAGATATTTTTTTTTTGATTTTTTTTTTGTGGTACTTGTCAGAGTGACGAAATTGTCGCTGACGGCATACGTTGCAATAGTGAAGTTAATTGTTTTATTTCAAAGTTTGAAAAAGGGGTGCTGAAATGTTTACGGCTTCTTTGGTTAACAATTTTAAAGTTAAACAAAATCATCGAAGAACTCCCAAAAAAAAGTTGTTCAAAAGATGAGTTGTTTGACTTCACAACTCAATCACAGTATTTATCCTGTAGGACTTAAGTTAATCAGCATAACCACCTCAATGGAATAATTTCGTGCAAATCTTTGTCCAATTACCACACCACAATTACTCGAACTTTTTACGAGTTCCAGCTCACTAAAATGCTTTTTCTTCCTTTGAAGTTTTATTTTCATCCCCCTAGCCCCATATATTTTTTTTGCATTTCAATTGTGCGCTCCAACACGGGATAAAAACACACACACACACACACACACACATACGCACTAATAAAAATCAAATCTGTGTAGAAATATAATTTCCGCACACGTGAAGAAACAAAACCAAGACGACGACCAGAGAACGCTTTTACGCTGAATGTCTTCTTGTTAGAAAGAAATCAAGAGAAAGAAAAGGCAAGAACAAATTGGATGCATCCGTCAAATGGTGCGCACATACACAAGTCTTGGTCGTGACCAGGGCCATGCACGCAAACGCAAACTCTGAGGAGCACTGGAAATATGCAAATGTCACTTGGAAATGGCGCTGTTCTGCGCGGGAATATAATAGTAATGATGATGATGATGATGGTAATAATAAAAATAATAGTACTAATACTAAAACACTAAAACAGTCGCTGAGCATTGAAGAGAAGTGGTTGAACAGTGTTTGAAATGCTTATTTTCAACGAAATAAAGTTGATGTCCTTAAATAATTAGATAACCTTAAATTATTTTTGTTGTTGAAGAAAATTGATAACTTTTGTAAAACGTACAAAATTCTATATTAAAAAACGTTACTTAATCCACCTTTAGGTGGTTGGTGCCTTCCTCTCATTTAAAGAGTGCCAACCCCCCTAAAGTGTCCACATGGTTTATGGATCGCCCCTAACGTGTTCGCCACACCAAAGAGGTCCTAATATAAATAAGTAATGAGTAAAAAAAAACGTTACTTAATCCACCTTTAGGTGGTTGGTGCCTTCCTCTCATTTAAAGAGTGCCAACCCCCCTAAAGTGTCCACATGGTTTATGGATCGCCCCTAACGTGTTCGCCACACCAAAGAGGTCCTAATATAAATAAGTAATGAGTAAAAAAAAACAGACCACCTACAGACTTTTTGTCAAGATTGTACATACACCGCCGTTGGGAAAAAGATTGAGGTTATGTAAATTCAGAGCATTTTTAAAACTGCTTGTAATTTTAGATAGATAAGTCAGATCTTGAAAATTCTTAATCCACAAGAAAGGTAATTTCAGAACCTTTCTAAAAATATATAATAGGGCAGGTTTTCATGCAAAAACCACAAATTTCAAATTGTGAAATTTATATGCAACAGTTTTTTAAGCATAATTTTCGATGTGCTTAGCTAAATCTTATGAATTTCAATAGGGACTTATGGGACCCCAAGATGAATCGAATGAAGCAAATACAGTCAAAATCGGCTCAGTCAGTGACGAGATATTCCAGTGACATTAAATCGGTACACATGTCTACATACAGCCAAACACACAGACATTTGCTTTGAGTCGATATTTATAAACGGCGGTAGGTCTAGGAGGTCTAATTAAAAAGTTCATATTTTGAGTGATTTTATATCCTATCCTCAGTAAAGTGAGGAAGGCAAAAACTTTTTTGTATGGATCGTTGACAATGCCATACACTCCCCCCCAACCTGTGGTTTATGGATGGCCCCAAGTTATCAAATTTGTCCCCCTACTGCAACAATAGGATGACCAGATCGAGTTGGGTCTTCTTCAGGACCTCGAACTTACCGATGTAGACGCCGTGCAATGGGTATATGTCTATGTCCTTGACCATAGAGTCAAGCAGATGCTGGTAGAAAACCTTCGTTAGATTCGTCCGTGCCCGCCAGATATTTGACCAGCTTGAGGTCGTTGTAGGTAAGCTTGGCGTTGATGGCGGCCGCAGCAGCAGCCTTGACTGCTCCTCCGCCCACTTTCGCTTCTCGGCTTCCACTTTTTGCGTTTGATTTCCGCTTCATTCTCCCGCGCACTTGAACTTTTCCGCTTCGGCCGCCTCGTTGAGCTTCAGCAGCAGGGCACTCAGCGAGCGGTTTATGTTCCAGTTTCATCAGCATGACGCCGTCGTAGATGTAGGGCTTGCTCACAAACAGTTTCTTCAGGAAACGTTTGGCGGACCTCAAGTCTTGCAGGTGCTCGATAATCAGTCCGGAATTTTTCACGGTCATCGGGTAGACCGGCAGGTTGCGGATGAATCCTGTGGCACCATACAACTTATTCGAGGGGACCATTTTCATGGAGCCGTCGTCTAGATCGAGGACTTCGACGGCGTCCAGGGCAAAAACTTCCGTTAATCTTCTTGTCCGCCAGAGAAGTCTGTGTTGTCAAGAACCGCATCGCATCCAGATCGTCGGTCCACGGCACTTCCAACTTTTTACTTCAGCAGCTCGTTCTTGCGCTCGTCCGTCAGTATCCACAGTACATTGGAAAACCTTCTCTGGATCGACCTGCTCCTTGGCCGCCGATTTGCCCGACTCGGTGTCCTTCTCGTCAGAACCTTCTTCTTCCGGCTCTCCGGCCTCCTCATCTTCCTCCTGGCTGACCTTATGCTTCCACTCCTTAACCGGATCAATCTTCTGGTTGTCGTCGTGCTGGTACTCCAGCAGTGGATCTCCCAACAAGTGGAAGATCAACCGGGTCAGTGCGGACATCATTGTGAACATCCGAAACGTTCAACCGTGTCAATTCCATCGTGCGTGAGTTCAAGGCGAACGTTAGAGGGAAGTTGTACGAGCTGGTCGTGTTGTCACAGAAACAACCTAACGGAATCTTAACGTCCTTGTACGGCACGTCATACAGTCGAAGCTCTCCAACTCGACCATCCGGAACCGCTTCCGACGGTGTACACTTTGCCCGTCCCGTATGACCATCAGACTCAGTCGTACACGTTGCAGAATCTCCGAAAGAAACGTTGAACAAATCGATGCGTACCTGCGTTAATCAACCATTAGTCCAAGGTCCAAACACCTTACCCTCTCCCCAACGGATGCCTCAAACCGGTACAAACAGGTTATGTTACTCGCTCCACCCCGCCCATTCAGGAACACATTCCGTGGCGATTGAAACTCTCCCTTACGCTTCCGGAACACCCTTGAACAGAGCAGCGGAACATCCTCTCCCTTCTGCCCAAGGTACGGCTCACTGCCGAGCTCCGTATCGGCAAACTCGTACTTGATGCCGAAGCTGGACGGAAACAGCGAAGTTCGTGTGGAACTTGATTTTCTGCGAAGAATCCCCAATTTAGTCTTGATTAAAATCCCAACTTTGTAAGAACATACCAAATCACTCCCAGTGCTGACGTAGCTCTCCAGCGGTGTGCACGGCCGCATCCGGTGGTTGTTACGATCCAGCGAGACGTGGTCGCACAGCTTGGGTGCGTCGTTGGCGTAGAACTCGGCCACCATCCGGCGGCGCTCGTTACTTCGGGAAGATTTATCCCTCCGCCCGGAAGACTCTTTGATCACTTCGTTGTCCTTGCCGAGGCGCGATCCGTCCTTGCCTTTCCCACGGCCACCGGACGAGTACTTGGGCATCTTTTCCTGCAGTCCTATCGATCCTCCAAACACCAGCCCCTTCTCCGAGCCCATGCCACCGGACACCTGATGGGGCTGGGACTGCGGGTGTGGATGGTTGAAGATGCTGTTGACCGTTGGTCCGTAGATGTACTGATCGACCGGGTTCCACACGTTTTCCACGTTGATCTTCAGGTTCTTTCCGTGCTGGTTGATCGTGCCGTAGTGGCCGTAGTACGTTCCGTGTGTCGTTACGCTCGAAACAGGTGAACATGACCCTTCGTTTACCCGGCTTCAAACCATCCAACACGCACGGAATCGAACGAAAGTTGTCCGAGTTGGAAAACAAAACCAACTCCAGGTTGGTAAACTCCTTGTAGATGTAGAAAATCGCTCGGGTGGTCTTCGTGTGCAGGTACCGTTCCGGCAGACCAACCTGCTTGCGGTGTCGGTTCTCCACCGAGTTCTTCGTACCGACGTCGTTGGCATCCTGCATTTTGGGAACGCCCTGGATCTTGGACTTTTTCGAACCGGATCACCGGCCAAACGCGTACCAAACCAAACGTAACCAAACCAACCAAACCAAACTTTGTTTATTTTTGTTTGAAAAACACAGGGTAATACAAAAAAAATATGTTCAATGACAGCCGATGATCGACCAATAGAGCTGTGCCCTGCTACGTTTTTCTGTTTCATCCCAGTCGCGGCGTTCTGGTAGGATTCGGGCAAAGTAAATGATGAACCGTAATACCAGTACAGAGCGGATTCGTTAATTTGAATGGAACTGCATTCGAATTAGCAAATCCGAATTCGCCCTTTAAAAGGGTATCGAAAATGTACTGATTTTGACATACCCTTTTAAACGGGTAACGCCGGGTGATCTTAAAAAAAGGATAGAAAGTATCCTTTTTGAGGATTGAAAGTACCCTTTTGAGGGATACTTGTGATTTTGAGTGTACTTTTCGTTACCACAGACAACGTATAAGCTTCCCCAGACAATTCCCATAATTAAGTCGAGCGGTTTCGGCCGACTCATCGGCCAACGAGTCTGACGGAATCGGTTATTAAAACAACCGGTTCTTAACCAATTGGGTCTTAAAATTATGCTTAGATTGCTGATATTATTGTTTACAGCGAAAAAGCTTGTTTTTCTGACAACAAAGAGTTTAAAATGGATTTTTAAATTATTTTGAAAAATAAGCCTAGCGGTCCTTCTTGACAAAAAAGGACCTACTTGACAGCTCTTTCCAAGGGAACCATCGAAAAAATGTTGTCTTGACAACTTTTTTGCCTTGAAATAAAAAAGTGATCAGAAATGGTTTTTGAGCGAGTTTTTAATCGTTGTACATCAACATTTACATAGGGCTTTAGGCGAGGCTTTAGGACTTTAGTCTGTGAACAAAAAAAAATGTCGAGTAGTACCTTTTCTGTCAAGAAGGGCCGCGAAATGACCGCTAAGTAATTTTTTAAAATAAAAAAAAAACGTTTTTTACCGGGCTATCACTGGATCAATACTGTCTTGGCAACACTGCCATGTTTGGTTGGGCGTAAAGGCAAATGCTCGTTTGGATACAAATGGCAAATCTCTTCTGATATTGTACCAATATGAAGCCAATATTGTAGTCCATACTGTACGCAGCCTAAGCGTATTACGTGAATATTATGCGCGTATGATATTCACGCTGATATTATGCGATATTATATTATGCGCGTATGATACGCCGTATGCGATATACTCGAAGTGATTACAAATTTACATTTGTAGTGCGCCATTGCATCGAAATGCATTGAAACATCACAAGCGTTAAAGCGGCCAGGCCTACTGCGTAAAGCCGTATCGCAGATACATGATTCGTTTGAAGTGGGTTGAGTTTGAGCACGGAGTAAGAAGCGTGGGGACACACCACCATACGCTCCGAGATTTGGTTTTATTGGGTTGGAGCACCATGCTAAGAAGGTTTGGTACTCCGGGACCCTCTGGGATGGGGATGGGACATTGTATTTCCACGAATGCCCTGGACACTATTTACCGTGGTTATAGCGCCACAACTCGCTCTCTGTAACAGTATTCCTAATTCCAGTCCAAGTTCACCAAGTCGTCATGGCCTAGTGGTTAGCATTTTTGCTTACCAATCCTAAGGACGAGGGATCGAACCCCACCTTGAGCGACTTTGATTTTTCGTTCATATTCATAATTTCAAATTTCTATGTTCTCAACTTTTTCGTTGGGAGCAGATGGGAATCGAACCCAGAACCATTCGCTTACAAAGCGAACACCGTAACCAGTCAGCCACGGGCGCTCCCATACTCGACTAAAATCCATTTCTGATCACTTTTTTTCATTTTAAAGCAAAAAAAATAAAGTGACAAGACAACATTTTTTCGATTGATCAATTATAGTCCCCTTGGGACGAGCTGTCAAGTAGGACCTTTTCTGTCAAGAAGGGCCGCGATTTTTTTTAAATTGATTAAAAAATCCATTTAAAATCCTTTGAGGTTGCGGCTTAATTTAAGGACACAATTGGGTCCTACAATGAAGCTTAGATTGCTGATATTATTGTTTACAGTGATAAAGCTTATTTTTCTGAGTACAAAGACCCTTTGTACGACCACAAAGAGTTTAAAATGGATTTTTAAATCAATTTTGAAAAATTATCCTCGCAGTCCTTCTTGACAGAAAAGCTCCTACTTGACAGCTCGTTCCAAGGGGACCATAGTTGATCCATCGAAAAAATGTTGTCTTGTGAATATTTTTTTGCATTAAAATGAAAAAAAGTGATCAGAAATGGTTTTTAATCGTGTTTTTCACCGTTGTACATAAAAATTGACTTAGGATTTTAGTACCCTATTCACTTCGACCAGTCTCCCTGTTTACATACCAATTTTTCATTACAGAATTCAGTTAAATTTACTGAAATCTGCACTACTGAAATTTTCAGTAAATGAAAACTTGCTGAAATTTCAGCAAACATTGACAGCTTCATACAAATTTTAACTGAAGTTCAGCGAAAAACTAGCTGAAAATTTTAGTAGTGCAGTTTTCAGTAAATATTAACTGAAAACGAACATCAGAATTTGCTGTGTAGGGTCCGCTAGTCAAATTCACTTCGACCAGTCTTCCTATTTAGGATCTCTAATGTTGAATAATACCGCACAGTTCTATTCGTCGTTCATCGACTGTCATTTCATAATTATTTTTTTGGATCACCCTGTGCATTCGAATTTGAAAACCAAAACAGAACAAGAAAAAAAATAAGTGAGGTTATGCAAATCCATTCGTTTTTTTAAGTGCTCGTAACTTTGGAAAGGTAAGTCCGATTCCAATTTCTTTTAATCCATCCGAAAGGTCTTTTTATATCCTTTCTAAAAATATATAATATGTAAGGTTTTCATGAAAAAACCACCCTTTTTTGCATCATTTTAAATATATATGAAACAGTATTTTTAACATAACTTTCAAAATACTTGATAAATCTTTATGATTTCAAATAGGAAGATGTGCGAAGCTAAGACGGATCTAATGAAACCTCTCCGGCCAAAATCGGTTCAGCCAGTGACGAGATATTCCAGTGACATTGATTCGGTACACATGTCTACATACAGCCAAACACACAGACATTTGCTCAGCTCGTGATTCTGAGTCGATATGTATAAATGACGGTAGGTCTAGGAGGTCTAATTAAAAAGTTCATATTTCGAGTGATTTTATAGCCTTTCCTCAGTAAAGTGAGGAAGGCAAAACAGACCACCTACAGACTTTTTGTCAAGATTGTACATACACCGCCGTTGGGAAAAAGATTGAGGTTATGTAAATTCAGAGCATTTTTAAAACTGCTTGTAATTTTAGATAGATAAGTCAGAGCTTGAAAATTCTTAATCCACAAGAAAGGTAATTTCAGAACCTTTCTAAAAATATATAATAGGGCAGGTTTTCATGCAAAAACCACAAATTTCAAATTGTGAAATTTATATGCAACAGTTTTTTAAGCATAATTTTCGATGTGCTTAGCTAAATCTTATGAATTTCAATAGGGACTTATGGGACCCCAAGATGAATCGAATGAAGCAAATACAGTCAAAATCGGCTCAGTCAGTGACGAGATATTCCAGTGACATTAAATCGGTACACATGTCTACATACAGCCAAACACACAGACATTTGCTTTGAGTCGATATTTATAAACGGCGGTAGGTCTAGGAGGTCTAATTAAAAAGTTCATATTTTGAGTGATTTTATATCCTATCCTCAGTAAAGTGAGGAAGGCAAAAACTTTTTTGTATGGATCGTTGACAATGCCATACACTCCCCCCCACCCTGTGGTTTATGGATGGCCCCAAGTTATCAAATTTGTCCCCCTACTGCAACAATAGGATGACCAGATCGAGTTGGGTCTTCTTCAGGACCTCGAACTTACCGATGTAGACGCCGTGCAATGGGTATATGTCTATGTCCTTGACCATAGAGTCAAGCAGATGCTGGTAGAAAACCTTCGTTAGATTCGTCCGTGCCCGCCAGATATTTGACCAGCTTGAGGTCGTTGTAGGTAAGCTTGGCGTTGATGGCGGCCGCAGCAGCAGCCTTGACTGCTCCTCCGCCCACTTTCGCTTCTCGGCTTCCACTTTTTGCGTTTGATTTCCGCTTCATTCTCCCGCGCACTTGAACTTTTCCGCTTCGGCCGCCTCGTTGAGCTTCAGCAGCAGGGCACTCAGCGAGCGGTTTATGTTCCAGTTTCATCAGCATGACGCCGTCGTAGATGTAGGGCTTGCTCACAAACAGTTTCTTCAGGAAACGTTTGGCGGACCTCAAGTCTTGCAGGTGCTCGATAATCAGTCCGGAATTTTTCACGGTCATCGGGTAGACCGGCAGGTTGCGGATGAATCCTGTGGCACCATACAACTTATTCGAGGGGACCATTTTCATGGAGCCGTCGTCTAGATCGAGGACTTCGACGGCGTCCAGGGCAAAAACTTCCGTTAATCTTCTTGTCCGCCAGAGAAGTCTGTGTTGTCAAGAACCGCATCGCATCCAGATCGTCGGTCCACGGCACTTCCAACTTTTTACTTCAGCAGCTCGTTCTTGCGCTCGTCCGTCAGTATCCACAGTACATTGGAAAACCTTCTCTGGATCGACCTGCTCCTTGGCCGCCGATTTGCCCGACTCGGTGTCCTTCTCGTCAGAACCTTCTTCTTCCGGCTCTCCGGCCTCCTCATCTTCCTCCTGGCTGACCTTATGCTTCCACTCCTTAACCGGATCAATCTTCTGGTTGTCGTCGTGCTGGTACTCCAGCAGTGGATCTCCCAACAAGTGGAAGATCAACCGGGTCAGTGCGGACATCATTGTGAACATCCGAAACGTTCAACCGTGTCAATTCCATCGTGCGTGAGTTCAAGGCGAACGTTAGAGGGAAGTTGTACGAGCTGGTCGTGTTGTCACAGAAACAACCTAACGGAATCTTAACGTCCTTGTACGGCACGTCATACAGTCGAAGCTCTCCAACTCGACCATCCGGAACCGCTTCCGACGGTGTACACTTTGCCCGTCCCGTATGACCATCAGACTCAGTCGTACACGTTGCAGAATCTCCGAAAGAAACGTTGAACAAATCGATGCGTACCTGCGTTAATCAACCATTAGTCCAAGGTCCAAACACCTTACCCTCTCCCCAACGGATGCCTCAAACCGGTACAAACAGGTTATGTTACTCGCTCCACCCCGCCCATTCAGGAACACATTCCGTGGCGATTGAAACTCTCCCTTACGCTTCCGGAACACCCTTGAACAGAGCAGCGGAACATCCTCTCCCTTCTGCCCAAGGTACGGCTCACTGCCGAGCTCCGTATCGGCAAACTCGTACTTGATGCCGAAGCTGGACGGAAACAGCGAAGTTCGTGTGGAACTTGATTTTCTGCGAAGAATCCCCAATTTAGTCTTGATTAAAATCCCAACTTTGTAAGAACATACCAAATCACTCCCAGTGCTGACGTAGCTCTCCAGCGGTGTGCACGGCCGCATCCGGTGGTTGTTACGATCCAGCGAGACGTGGTCGCACAGCTTGGGTGCGTCGTTGGCGTAGAACTCGGCCACCATCCGGCGGCGCTCGTTACTTCGGGAAGATTTATCCCTCCGCCCGGAAGACTCTTTGATCACTTCGTTGTCCTTGCCGAGGCGCGATCCGTCCTTGCCTTTCCCACGGCCACCGGACGAGTACTTGGGCATCTTTTCCTGCAGTCCTATCGATCCTCCAAACACCAGCCCCTTCTCCGAGCCCATGCCACCGGACACCTGATGGGGCTGGGACTGCGGGTGTGGATGGTTGAAGATGCTGTTGACCGTTGGTCCGTAGATGTACTGATCGACCGGGTTCCACACGTTTTCCACGTTGATCTTCAGGTTCTTTCCGTGCTGGTTGATCGTGCCGTAGTGGCCGTAGTACGTTCCGTGTGTCGTTACGCTCGAAACAGGTGAACATGACCCTTCGTTTACCCGGCTTCAAACCATCCAACACGCACGGAATCGAACGAAAGTTGTCCGAGTTGGAAAACAAAACCAACTCCAGGTTGGTAAACTCCTTGTAGATGTAGAAAATCGCTCGGGTGGTCTTCGTGTGCAGGTACCGTTCCGGCAGACCAACCTGCTTGCGGTGTCGGTTCTCCACCGAGTTCTTCGTACCGACGTCGTTGGCATCCTGCATTTTGGGAACGCCCTGGATCTTGGACTTTTTCGAACCGGATCACCGGCCAAACGCGTACCAAACCAAACGTAACCAAACCAACCAAACCAAACTTTGTTTATTTTTGTTTGAAAAACACAGGGTAATACAAAAAAAATATGTTCAATGACAGCCGATGATCGACCAATAGAGCTGTGCCCTGCTACGTTTTTCTGTTTCATCCCAGTCGCGGCGTTCTGGTAGGATTCGGGCAAAGTAAATGATGAACCGTAATACCAGTACAGAGCGGATTCGTTAATTTGAATGGAACTGCATTCGAATTAGCAAATCCGAATTCGCCCTTTAAAAGGGTATCGAAAATGTACTGATTTTGACATACCCTTTTAAACGGGTAACGCCGGGTGATCTTAAAAAAAGGATAGAAAGTATCCTTTTTGAGGATTGAAAGTACCCTTTTGAGGGATACTTGTGATTTTGAGTGTACTTTTCGTTACCACAGACAACGTATAAGCTTCCCCAGACAATTCCCATAATTAAGTCGAGCGGTTTCGGCCGACTCATCGGCCAACGAGTCTGACGGAATCGGTTATTAAAACAACCGGTTCTTAACCAATTGGGTCTTAAAATTATGCTTAGATTGCTGATATTATTGTTTACAGCGAAAAAGCTTGTTTTTCTGACAACAAAGAGTTTAAAATGGATTTTTAAATTATTTTGAAAAATAAGCCTAGCGGTCCTTCTTGACAAAAAAGGACCTACTTGACAGCTCTTTCCAAGGGAACCATCGAAAAAATGTTGTCTTGACAACTTTTTTGCCTTGAAATAAAAAAGTGATCAGAAATGGTTTTTGAGCGAGTTTTTAATCGTTGTACATCAACATTTACATAGGGCTTTAGGCGAGGCTTTAGGACTTTAGTCTGTGAACAAAAAAAAAATGTCGAGTAGTACCTTTTCTGTCAAGAAGGGCCGCGAAATGACCGCTAAGTAATTTTTTAAAATAAAAAAAAAACGTTTTTTACCGGGCTATCACTGGATCAATACTGTCTTGGCAACACTGCCATGTTTGGTTGGGCGTAAAGGCAAATGCTCGTTTGGATACAAATGGCAAATCTCTTCTGATATTGTACCAATATGAAGCCAATATTGTAGTCCATACTGTACGCAGCCTAAGCGTATTACGTGAATATTATGCGCGTATGATATTCACGCTGATATTATGCGATATTATATTATGCGCGTATGATACGCCGTATGCGATATACTCGAAGTGATTACAAATTTACATTTGTAGTGCGCCATTGCATCGAAATGCATTGAAACATCACAAGCGTTAAAGCGGCCAGGCCTACTGCGTAAAGCCGTATCGCAGATACATGATTCGTTTGAAGTGGGTTGAGTTTGAGCACGGAGTAAGAAGCGTGGGGACACACCACCATACGCTCCGAGATTTGGTTTTATTGGGTTGGAGCACCATGCTAAGAAGGTTTGGTACTCCGGGACCCTCTGGGATGGGGATGGGACATTGTATTTCCACGAATGCCCTGGACACTATTTACCGTGGTTATAGCGCCACAACTCGCTCTCTGTAACAGTATTCCTAATTCCAGTCCAAGTTCACCAAGTCGTCATGGCCTAGTGGTTAGCATTTTTGCTTACCAATCCTAAGGACGAGGGATCGAACCCCACCTTGAGCGACTTTGATTTTTCGTTCATATTCATAATTTCAAATTTCTATGTTCTCAACTTTTTCGTTGGGAGCAGATGGGAATCGAACCCAGAACCATTCGCTTACAAAGCGAACACCGTAACCAGTCAGCCACGGGCGCTCCCATACTCGACTAAAATCCATTTCTGATCACTTTTTTTCATTTTAAAGCAAAAAAAATAAAGTGACAAGACAACATTTTTTCGATTGATCAATTATAGTCCCCTTGGGACGAGCTGTCAAGTAGGACCTTTTCTGTCAAGAAGGGCCGCGATTAAATTGATTAAAAAATCCATTTAAAATCCTTTGAGGTTGCGGCTTAATTTAAGGACACAATTGGGTCCTACAATGAAGCTTAGATTGCTGATATTATTGTTTACAGTGATAAAGCTTATTTTTCTGAGTACAAAGACCCTTTGTACGACCACAAAGAGTTTAAAATGGATTTTTAAATCAATTTTGAAAAATTATCCTCGCAGTCCTTCTTGACAGAAAAGCTCCTACTTGACAGCTCGTTCCAAGGGGACCATAGTTGATCCATCGAAAAAATGTTGTCTTGTGAATATTTTTTTGCATTAAAATGAAAAAAAGTGATCAGAAATGGTTTTTAATCGTGTTTTTCACCGTTGTACATAAAAATTGACTTAGGATTTTAGTACCCTATTCACTTCGACCAGTCTCCCTGTTTACATACCAATTTTTCATTACAGAATTCAGTTAAATTTACTGAAATCTGCACTACTGAAATTTTCAGTAAATGAAAACTTGCTGAAATTTCAGCAAACATTGACAGCTTCATACAAATTTTAACTGAAGTTCAGCGAAAAACTAGCTGAAAATTTTAGTAGTGCAGTTTTCAGTAAATATTAACTGAAAACGAACATCAGAATTTGCTGTGTAGGGTCCGCTAGTCAAATTCACTTCGACCAGTCTTCCTATTTAGGATCTCTAATGTTGAATAATACCGCACAGTTCTATTCGTCGTTCATCGACTGTCATTTCATAATTATTTTTTTGGATCACCCTGTGCATTCGAATTTGAAAACCAAAACAGAACAAGAAAAAAAATAAGTGAGGTTATGCAAATCCATTCGTTTTTTTAAGTGCTCGTAACTTTGGAAAGGTAAGTCCGATTCCAATTTCTTTTAATCCATCCGAAAGGTCTTTTTATATCCTTTCTAAAAATATATAATATGTAAGGTTTTCATGAAAAAACCACCCTTTTTTGCATCATTTTAAATATATATGAAACAGTATTTTTAACATAACTTTCAAAATACTTGATAAATCTTTATGATTTCAAATAGGAAGATGTGCGAAGCTAAGACGGATCTAATGAAACCTCTCCGGCCAAAATCGGTTCAGCCAGTGACGAGATATTCCAGTGACATTGATTCGGTACACATGTCTACATACAGCCAAACACACAGACATTTGCTCAGCTCGTGATTCTGAGTCGATATGTATAAATGACGGTAGGTCTAGGAGGTCTAATTAAAAAGTTCATATTTCGAGTGATTTTATAGCCTTTCCTCAGTAAAGTGAGGAAGGCAAAAAGCGATCAAAATGTTTTATCCTTAAGATTAATCTTCAATCTTTTTTTTCTTCTATGTTCTTTTCTGGGATAATCAAGACAGAAAAAAAAAATCAAAATAGTTTAACACAGAAAGTCTCATTTCACAATTTGGCATTATTCCAGCAGGATAATACTTTTTCATGGAAAAATTTCCACTTACGAAAATAACCCGGTTTATCCACAATAACAGGCTTGCCGAAAGAAAAAAAAATGCTTTTTTCATTGCTCGTTTTTCGCGGAAGCATTAACTTAATTGTAGGTGGAGATTACCACGCTCACGCGGCGGCTTCTCTGTAAGGGATCAAAATATGAAAAGTCGATGAAAAGTCAAACTGGGAAATCAATGAGTGCTGGCTCCGGTATCCACAATATTGGTGCGGATTAATCCTGTTCAGAGATGAAAGTATGATGATTTAAAGCAATTAATTCATTTAAGGGCACACAGTTACCAAAAAAATGTTGGCATCTTATTCCAAAATCGTTGAATTTTCGGACCAAACATGCAATAATTTGATTACAAAAATAATTTGGCATAAAACTTTGAAAAATACATGGTAAGACCTAAATTTATACTGAATTAAAGAAAACCAATGTCCAAACAAGCGATCGAAACAATTATATTTTTTTAATGATCGGTCATGAATATTTGTTTTATTTTTAAAAGATAATTGACAAAAAGTAATTTTTCAATCTGTCGTGAAACTAATTACTTTCCCTATCATTCTTGAACGACGAAATAGCTTACTTTTCTGTACCAAAAATAACAGAATCGAATACCAACACTTTTCAAAATAAATGCTGAAAAGTTCTACTTTTCAGCACTAAAACAAAAGTTGAACTTTTCAGCACTTGTTTCGAAAAGTAATACTTTTCAACATTATTTTGATTCAAACGATTTATTGACAAAATACATGAACATTCAACTTCTAATTTCACTCAATTGGTGTTTTTCTGAAATGCAAAAAATGTTGTATGAAACTCGTTGCAAAACTTGTTTGTTTTTTCAGCACTAGTCGTATGTACGACTCATGCTAAAAAAATCTTCTTTTTGCAACTTGTTGCATAAACTAAACTACTATTCACAAAAATTTTGCTGAACTTCAATCCAAGATGACAATAAGTTGGTGAATATAAATTGTTATGGTTAAGGATATGGTCAACAGTATGGATTGTAATTTTCTTAAGCATTCTATTGCACAATTCCATTATGTTTATAAAGAGCCGAAGTAAATAAAATCTCCAATTTTTTTGGCAATGTCAGTAGAACAAATTCCGTATATAATAATTTAATAAACAAATATAATTTTAACAAATTTTAGGCATAATTACCAATTTTACCAAAAAATTATATAAAAAGCTTACAAACATATAATACTAAATACAAATAGCTTTATCAGCAACCTTATAGATGGTACATTTGACGTAAAATACAATTTGAACACCTTAAATCTGATTTTAACAAGAAAAACTATGATTATCAAAGTCACCCCGGCATTCAAAATAAGAATTTTTAACGCAACTATTTTTTTAAAACATTTTTTCAAAAATAGTGCATGATCCTTATGTGACCTATCCCAGTACAGTTTTTAAAAATAATAGTTTTAAAAATAATAGAAAAACATTACCAATTGGATAAATATTCCAAAAAACAAATTCAAATCCTATCAATGACACCCCGGTTTACGGTACCAATTTGTGTGGTTGTAGATAAAAAACATGTTTTTCCCCACAAAAGACATTTATTTTTTGGTTTATAGCCATAAACATTGTCTTTTCCAAGAGTTTCATTACCCACTGAAAAAAGATAAAATATCTTCTAAAAATTATCAAATCGCTTGCTTTTATAGATCATAGATAGGTCATTTATGTCTCCAAAATTTAGATAAATTAGGATTAAACTTGAAAGAATTCTAAAACAAATATTTTAGAAGAATGCATCGATGATGTTTTGAACGGTAATGTATCACGTTTCAATTTTTGTTAAATGATTTTAAGTAAGAGTTAAGAGTCACTGAGCGAAGCTGTGCCTGTGTTCTCTCCTGCGCAAATTTCCAATGAAATGAAAGCTCAGAAATCTATTTCAAGATTATCTGGAAGAATTTCAATCATACAAATACATCTATTGAATCTAAAATGAATCACTTTTCTCCCAAGATTACTATTTTAAAATAATGTAAAAACTATCAAATTTGATGATGCGTACGAAAACATTTAAGAGATTTGATTTTTTTATATTAATCAATTAAATTATTGATGTTCTTTTGATAGTTCTGGAATAATTTTCTTCATCGTCTCACTTTCATCGGTAAAAAACAAGTTTGTTGGTAACGAATTCAACTTTAAGATGAGTTATGCAAAAGTAAAACAAACTTTCAAAGGCTGCATATGTAACAAAATGAAAAATAGAACGTCTCGATTTATCAAATTTATAGGAAGTAATGGGCCAATCTACACCCAGAACTGGACATCGGCATACGATAGGATAAAGAGCACGATTCGGTAGTAAAATGGTACTGTGTGCGGACTGAGAGGATAAATCCCGAAACTACCGAGAGTACTTTACTCATGGGTTCATCTTCAAAAAAAGCTCATCGATCAAAAAAAAAAGTACCGGTATCGAGAATCGAACCCAAGACCTTCGGCATATTGAACCGTGCCTTTGCCGTATGGACCACCATGGTTCGGTGACTTAGCGGCGGTCATTTATCCATATAAACCACTCAATAGGATGAACTGTTCCAATGAACGAATGAACACGCGAGAGGACTATACTCTCGCAAAATAGCACTTTCCTCACGTTTCTTTTCGTGAGGACTATCCCCTCGTTCTTAAACTTTGGGTGTAGCATCTGCAAGTTCCTTGATTTGTACCACTGAATATTCCTATAATGTGACGAAAGTTGTAATGCAAATCCTCCAATTCACAAACAAAACCACAACCAGATTAGCAGCAAACACTTGAAAGCACCCAGAGCACACCCAAGAAAACCACCAGATAAGTCTAATTAATTCAAGCTTTAGTCAAAACCACATTCACTTCATTGTGACCTTTCAATCTCTTTGGGAAAATCTGAACTTTAGTTCGTTTTTTTTTTTTCTAGCCACTCAAGTAGGGTTTTGTCCACAAAAAAGTCGATAAACTTTCATCAAATAAAACAAACGCAAAAAAAAGTCCAGCAGTGAAATCAAATCATATCTCATGATAAATGCACAAAACATCACGTCTCACCAATCATAAACCTTTTGGCTAATTTAATTCGCCGATTGCGGTGGCTCAACTTTACGGGGTTCGTTTTTTTCTACTTCTGAGGATTGGGTTGTAGATGATTGGCCAAAAAGTAAAGTAAACCTCGTGCGCACATTGCCGGTAAACTGCCATCATTAAGCCGCTTAATTGCCGGTGATGGCCAGCTTTACGACGCGCAGACACAACAAGTACCTCGGAGTCCTTACTGCGAGAGATGAGCCAACACCTAGGCCATTAAAAACGCGCCATCTCTCGCGCGGGTCACCGAAAGTTGAACAATTTGACCAGCCCAACAAGGGCTACCCGTGTTGAGCAAAAGTTTTTGTGTGTGTGTGTGCTAAAACTTAGTAATGACCTATTAAATGTTTTGTTTTTACGACACGCTGATGTCGCGCCACCAAATCATCGCCAGCATCGTCATCGCTCTTTTTAAGTGTGTTTGAGATATTTATATGTGAGAGCGATCAAAAGGTAAACTTACGTGATGACTTGGACGAGTGTCGGTTAGTTGTTGGCTAGGAACTAATTAGGTATACAATTAGATTTAGTCTTCATGGTAAAAGATCTCACATAATACGACAGTGAAGCTAATTTATGTTTTTAGAAATTTCATAACTTCAGTTTCCCCTTAAAAAAATCGATTTGTTACATTCTTACCTTATGACATTTTGCCACAAAAAATCTTTACACCGAATGTTGGCAAAAGACTACATTTTGGTATTAGTCACCTAAGTTTGATTAACAACAACTTTAAACCGAAGTTTACTTTTTTTGATTAAAAGAAAGGCTATAAAAAATAAAAAAATAAAAATTTAAATGACAAGCCACAGTCTCAAGATTTGAGTGCAAAAAGTGTTTTAAAATGTTTTTTACACTAGTTTGTTTTGTTAAGTTGTTTTGCAATCATTAGTCTTCAAAAAATGTAAGATTTGAAGAAAACAAAAATATCAACGAAAAAAAACTGTTTTTCGATACTAAAGATCGAAAATTTACAAAAATTCAAAAGATTTTTGAATCAACTCAAACATGCTAAAAAGGATTTTGAACGCAAGGGAATGAATATTAAATTGATTTCAGCTGATTGCACTTAAATTTCCATTGAAATTTTGAAGTTTAAAAAAAATTTTGCTCCCTGATTTTTTGGGCGATCTTTGAAAAAAGGGGGGAGGGAGACAAAAATTGCCTTATTGCTTTAAACAAATCATACCAATTTCCAAAAAGGGAAATAACATCACACAAAAAAAATCTGCACAAGAAAATAAGCATTGCAAAACGCATTTAATTTAGCTCGAAAGAATTCTTCAGAGTTTTTTTTTAAATAAAAGTTCCTATAGATTTTAATGCTTGTTATTTTTTAAGCGCTAAACTCATTTTAACAAAGTTTTTGAAAGGGGAAACTTTTTAAAAATGTATTCAAGAATAAAATAATCCTTAAAATGATATCAAAGAAAACTCTAGCTACCTTAAGCGTTTTGACAAGAGTGTTGATTCTGGATTTGATTTAGAATTCACTTAACTCTAAAATATAAATATTCAGCTTAATAAGGCGAATATTTTGAGAAAAAAATCAGGTTCTGTACAGATTTCGTGAAATTGGATGATTTGACATAATGGTTCCCATGAATTATATTTTTGAGCGTAAAAAAAATCACAAAATCTTATAATATCTTGTTAGAAATGTATAATTTTGGTGATTTTTTTTAAATGTTTTAGTCTTCTTCCTCGAAAATTTAACTTAAATTTAAAGGGGCTATTTTTTCAAGGCTCTGGAAGGTATCATTCCCGGTCGGCCATTTGGCGGCCATGTTTGTTTCAGAAAAAAAAACATTTTAACCCAAAAATGGGTTTCTTTGTGTTGATTGTAGAGGCATTTTACAAATCGTGATTAATTTTACATTTCAATTTACTATTTTTAATTCACGTTTCTAGCTATGCACAAGCCGCACCAGACATCCTAATGGTCCGTATTATGCAAAATTTGTTGAAAATTTCGATAAAAAAAATACTTTCCAATGCACACAATTGAGTGTTAGGGGAGAATGCTTCAAAGACCTGGTAACAAGAAATCAAAATCATAAGTTATTAAAAATAAAATCCGTATAGTTCTTTTAACTCGTGGAGGCATGAAAACCACTTATGTTTAAAGATCTTTTTTTTTTATTTTGGTTAATTTTTATACTCTTAAAAGTAACCCTGCAATGTTACAAAACATGTAATTTTTAAATTAAATATTTTGTTCTAAGATTCGAGACGAATATCGAATTTCCCCCGATATGACTTTTCTCATGATTTTTGACATGTAAGTAAAGGGAAAAACAAAAAAAGTTTTTTTTTATTAAGAGCATTATTTGTATGATTATTCTTTCATATTTTTTATACGATAAATATCAAACAGTATAGCATTTTTGTTATCCAAGATATAACTGCCAAATTACAAGCTGATTTGTCTGATTGAACTGAAAAAAACGAGATAATAAAAATTACCGACTTCAATTGATTTTAAGCGTAATTCACTAGTTTTTTGTTCATCTTACAACCGGTTTTTGATTTAAATTATGCATATTTTGACTTATATTTTACCGATCCCAACCTTACCGATTTTTCAACTAATGAATTCATTAAAAAGATGTGTAAGATCTAGTTTTGTTAATCTAAATAAAAATATTGAGTTTTGTTTGAACAATTTATGAGATTAGGAAATGAATCTTTTCGTTTTCTAAATTTAGAGGCAACTTTGTTAATAAAAATTGTGGTTGTAATTGATTGTAGGAAAAAATGCTAAACCAAACCTAACAATTTTCAGCAAAGTTCCACTAAAATTTCAATTTAGTTTGTGTTTAATTTTAATCTAACAATTCCTCTCATCAATTTGATTTTGGAATAAAACCATAGCTAACATTTCAAAATAGTGCCAATGGAGGATTTCCATTCAAGCAGTTTTTGCTTTTTTCTACAATGTATTCCTTATGGAAGAACTGTCACTTCTACCACTCAAAACGGGTGCTCCATTACATGCTTTGTTCGAAACCTAATTCTTTTTTAATATATGCGTCGAAATTGTACAATAACAACATCAACTCTTTTTGAAACCATTTAAAACGTACCAGTGAAATAAAAAACATAACATAACTATTTTTTCCTCAAATTACTTATGACAAAATTCACGACATTATTCCACTGTTGATAATATTTATATTGAATTTCTGCCCAAAACCCAAATTACTGAACTTTATTCTGATGTAATAATATGTCTACTCGACCTTTTTTGATGATTTGCGAAGAATCAAAGTGATCAAATCCACAAAAAATCATATAGAACACAACTTTACTTTTACTTTATCTAACTCTACCCAATTTGCTGATTTTCACTATTGAAACCACTTATTTTGTAAAACTGTTGATAAAAACTTGCTTCCTTACTTCTTACTGTTCTTTC